>NC_063379.1:3819038-3880730 GCF_021869965.1 Rhincodon typus | reverse complement strand
CCTCTTTCCATGGATGCTTCCCGATCTGCTTTTGATTTCCAGCATTTTTTTTTTCTGTTTTCTGTACAGATTCCAGCAAATGCAGTAATTTACTCCTCTTGACAAATCTCTGCTCTGTCATTTGTCATTAAGGTCCTGATCCACTCAAAGTAATTGCAGGCGAGTTCTCCAGATTCACAGGACAAATCCCTGATTACTTTAGCTTTAATATATGGATTATATTTCTTTTTCCATCAGCAAATCTTTTCTTCCTTGGAGACAGCAAGAACCGCAGATGCTGGAGTCCGAGTCAATACAGTATGGAACTGGAACAAAACAGCAGGTCAGGCAGGATCAGAGGAGTAGGAGAGTCCACGTTTCGGTCTTAGACCCTTCATCAGAACAATCTTTTCTTTCTATTTTTGGCTTAGTGGAGGAGACAAAGGATGGTGGTAGAAGGTTGTTTCTGTGACTGGAGGTTGGGTCCCTTAATTGCTTTGGAGCTGAGCATCTTGCCAGACATTTTTAAAGTCAACAGGACGATGTTCCAGAGACACGAGCCTGAGTAAGGATAATACCTTTCCTAAATTGCATTCTTGATCCAAATGTGTTTTCACAGAATTGATTTTTTTTTCATGGTCGCTACGATTACTGTCACAGCTTGCAGTTTTAATGAGTTAAGTGACAACAGTTTCCGTGCTGCGATTTGAATCAATTTCCTGAAGTTTGTAATTTGGGCCTTTGGATGACTACTTCACTCGTATGACTACAAATCCACCATCTTTGATCGGAACTTTATGTTCTCCTTTCCAATCGCACAGCAATGAGAGAAGACGTTTTCATATGGGTGCACGAAAAATATTACAATAGGGTCATGAAAAAGAACAATATGCTTTGTGTAGTCTCGAAAAATAACACGATGTTCGGCACGGTTTGGAAGAAGAGCTATGTCTGGGAGACTATGGTATGCCTCAACACAAAAACCACAAACACCAAAACCTGATAAAGTTTTTTTTTTGCTGTACACAGCAGGCAGAACTCAGGAGTTTTCATGTACTTTCACAAAACTGTGCATCGACTCATGCACAAGGGCATACATAATTTCCACAGGATAACTACTGTGGCGAGTCCACACAGGGTATCCAGAGAACTATTCTCAGACAGGCAGCAATAGTGATTTGTTTCTTAGAAGAAGAAACTGCTCAAATAATGCCTCTTTGAGATAACAAGAACTGATCACTATTTGAAGCTTTGCAGCTTTTGAATTAACAGGGCCAGTTCACAGTAAAAATTGTTTCCTTAGACTGATTTGGAAGATTTATAAAAGTTAATGTGATCCCCAATCATTAAAAGATAATAGTGGGTCTGATGGGGGAAGGAGAAGGAAATCTCCAAATTTGAATTAACTGAGTGACGGAGATACAATTTCAGGATTTTATGGAGGAAGGACAATAAAAATGGAAGGCAGAAAAGAAGTGAATTATATAGTTGACGAGAAAATATTTCTGTGTTTTGATTGCGCAGGAAGGGGTGCAGAGATTCACAAGGGTGTTGCCAGGGATGGAGCATTTCAGCGATGAAGAGAGGCTAGATAAGCTCAGTTTATTTTCTTTGGCAAGGGAAGGCGGAGGAGTGTAAGATTATGAGGGACATGAACAGTGTGGATAAAAACAGCTGTTCCCTGAGTTAAAGTGT
Source organism: Rhincodon typus (assembly GCF_021869965.1). Taxonomy (NCBI): domain Eukaryota; kingdom Metazoa; phylum Chordata; class Chondrichthyes; order Orectolobiformes; family Rhincodontidae; genus Rhincodon; species Rhincodon typus. The sequence continues at coordinate 3,879,056 of NC_063379.1, read as the reverse complement.
CAATAATTGGACGGGGGGGTGGTGAAGGGGAAGGGGAGGCGGGGTAGCTTATAGTTCTAAAATGAAGTAGTGCAGGAGCTTTAGAGGAGTTTCAAAGAACACTTTCCACCCTGCAACTGGTGGGCATCTGGAACGTACTATCTGGGAGGGTCGAAGGAGCAGGAAATCTTAAGAAGTTGAAGAAGTGTGTAGATGAACTTTTGAAGCGTCATAACATTCAAGGCTATCAGCCATGTGGATGACAGTGGGCCGAGAATAGTTAGGTCGGTACAGAATTAAAGGGCTGAAGGGCCTCTTCTGTGGTTTATGACTCTAAGTTATAAAACACAGAAGACAGAGCAGAAATGACGATTGTGGGAACTGAGGAAAAAGCATGAAAATAATGCAATGCAATTTTGTTCTCTATTTAGCAACATATTGCATGCCTCCAAAATTTACAGATGTCCCAGAAGTTGAAAATTGAATTAGGAATACTGAAGGTGCTAACAGCTTCAGAAGTCCCAGATGGACTGGGGAAATGGAAAGACAAGCACATCCTTTGGAAGTTAACTGGGGACGAATTGAATTTTTAGCAGAAGAAACATAAGAAAAGGACACATGTAATGCAAAAAACAAGTGTCTGGTACTGTTGGTGGGTATGCAGACAAGAAGATCTCTAGCATGTTCGCACAAGAGTGAAACAGGTGAAAGTGATCAATCAAGACTGAACAGTGCATAACATGAGTTTATGGAAAGAAGCCTTGAGCAGAAAGAGATAAAAATTAGGTGGAATCCATATAAATTGGTTGTTGGGTCTTGGCGAGATTTCCAAGAATGGCATCGTTTTAGGGAATGAGAGTCGCTTGAAGAGATTGAGCTGTGCCTGTTCTCGAGATGAGAAGTGGGAGAGAGCTTATTCACACTTAAAATATTGATTGATCATTTGAAATTCATTGGGAGAAACCCAGTTCACAGAAGGGCTGGTTAGAAAATGGATGCCCACGCAAGAGATTACATAGAGTAAGAGTTGGAGGACTCAGGCTTTAATACGGTCATTCTTTCTTAATGTATTCATGAGATACAGGCGCCTCTGGCCAGGCCAACATTTTTGACCATTCTTGTTGGCTCAGAAGTTAAGTGAGAGTTCACCACATTGCTGTGGGTCTGGAATTACTTGTATACCAGAGCAGGTAAGGATGGCAGTATCCTTCCCTAAAGAGCCATGAGTGAACCAGATTTTTTTTCAAGTACAGGACATCATTAGCGTCCTAATGCAAGAATTTTTTTAAAATGGAAATCTATTTCCACTATCTTCAATGGTCGGATTAGAACCCAGATCGTCAGAAGAGAACTTGCATTGTGCATTGCGTCTATTAGATAAAAGGACAAGAATCGGGACCAAGGTACGAAAGCAATTGTCACAATCAGAACATAAATTTTCTAACGACTTTACTAGGTCTCTGAAAAAGGGCTTTGGGAAACCGTGAGTCATGCTGCAAAGCAATTATATAAAATGAAACTTCAGCATATTGAAATAAATCAGCGTGTTAAAGTGCTAAAAATAGCAGGAAGAAATCCTTTCCATCAACTCTCCCGATAAGTAAGAAAGAAGTCTAGGAAAACTGCTTGAAATAAACAGCAATAAATCATAGCATTTGACTGTCACTTCTTTAATAAGATATTATCTGCAGCATTCTCTCCAGTGAGTACGAGAACAGCAGTGGGCCATTCAGCCCCTAGAGCCCGTTCTGCCAGTCAATGACATCATGACTGATCTCTGGCCACATTCCAGGACCTGCCTTTGCATCCTATCCTTGCTTAACAAAAATGAACCTATGTCCGATTTAAAACCAACAATTGATCTAGTGTTCACTGTCGTTTGTGGAAGAGAGTTCCAAAAGTGTATAGAAATGCTTCCTAATATCTCTGCTGAACGGTATGGCCCTAATTCTCAGACTATGTCACCCAGTTGTAGTATCTCCAAACAATGGAAATAGTTTATCTTTATTTACTCTGTCTTTTAGTACTAAAATCTTAAAGACTTGGATCGGATCCCCCCTTAAGATCCCAAATTCTAGAGAAGACAGGTCTTGTTTGTCTCGAGGCTTGCAATAGGTCTTGTTCTGCAAGGATCAATGCTGAGGCCTCTAGAGACAGTAAGGACTGCAGATATTGGAAGCCAGAGTTATAGGCGTGAGGCTGGAACAGCACAGCAGGTCAGACAGCATCAGAGGAGCAGGAAAGTCAACGTTCAGACCAAATACTTCGTCATTTTGAAACGTCGACTTTCCAGCTCCTCAAATGCTAGGACCTCTGTTATTTGCAATTTAGAGAAATGATTGGGATGAAAACGTAGGTGGGCTGATTCATAAATTTGCAGACAACACAAAAGTTAGCAGAGTTGTAGATTGTCAAAGGAAGGTTATTGAAGGATACAGCAAGATAAGGATCAGTTAGAAAGTTGGGCAGAGAAATGGCAGATGAAGTTTGATCGGGATAAATGTGATATGAAGTATTTTGGGAAGTAAAATGGAACAGGAAAGTAAACAATAACTGGTAGGGCCTTTAGGAGCATTGATACAGAGAGGGATCTTGGAGTGTAAGTCCATACCTCCGTGAGAGGGGCAAACGATATCGTGACAATGAATGCTAATGACATGCTTGCCTTCATTGGTCGGGGCATTGAGTGTAAGTGTTCTGAAATGCAGCTCTATAAACATTAGTGAGACTGCATTTGGAGCATTCTGCGCATTTCTGGTCGCCACATTATAGGAAGGATATGGACGCAATGGAGAGTGTGCAGAAGAGGTTCCCTAGTGTGTTGCCTGGACTGGAGTGTATTAGCTATTAGGAAAGGTTGGCCAAACTTGAATTGTTTTTTGCTAGAGCATCGGTGACAGAGAGGCGACCTGATAGAAGTATATAAACTATAAGATGCATGGGTAGAGTGGATAGTCAGAATCTATTTCCCAGGGTGGAAATGCCAAATACATGGGGGCAGAAGTTCAAGGTGAGAGGGGAAAAGTTCAGGGAGATGTGGGGGGCAAGTTGTTTTTTAAACAGAAGGTGGTAGGTACCTGGAAAACGCTGCCAAGGGAGGTGGTAAAAGCAGAAATGAGAGCAAAATATGAGTCATTTAGTCAGTCACGTGAACAGACAGAGAATAGAAGGATACAGAGCATGTATAGGCAGATGAGATTAGTTTAGAATGGCATCATGGTTGGCACAGACATGGTGTGCCGAAAGGTCCTTTCCTCTGCTGTATTGTTCTCTGTTCTATGTTCTTATGAGATCCACAGTAAATATAGTTTTAGAATAAGCTGGACATTTTTTTGCTAAACTCAACAAAATGAACAAATATCCAGAAAGGAAGTTTCTTGGTTCAGGCACAGAGAGTCCTGATAGATTCTTGTGACACTGAGTTTCAAACGTTGTCTGCAATTTAACACCCAGCAATGGTAACTGTGATCCTTTTCTGCTGTGAAAACCACAAGGCTTTTAACTAAGCACCGTCTTTGGGAAACTCAGAGGTCTGTGCTTGAAAATACGAACGTGCAGAGGTGACATTAGCAACAATTCGGGTGTGTGAGAGAGCAAAGGAGTTTTGAGCCAGTAAGTGCTTTGTTCAAAGGGAAGAGAGGCTATCAATGGATGCGTGCAGCTCCAACAACTCTCAAGAAGCTTGACACTGGCCAGTACAAAGCAGCATGCGTGATTGACACCACATCCACACTCATTCATTCCCTCCCCCAAAGGCGTGAATGAACGAAAGAACAAATAAAATCCCACCCTCCATAAACATATGATTGTTCAATGGAGTATTCGATATCCTTTTCCCTCCACAATCTCAAATCTGAATTGCAGTCCCTTTTAAAAAAAAACATTCTCTTGTGGGACGTGGACTTCATTGATCTGAGTCAGCATTTTGAATGTTTGCAGTCACTGTTCTGTAGGTTGACCGACAATACCACGAGCGAGGGAATTCCAGGATTTTGACCCAATATTAGTGTAGGAACAGCGATATATTTCCCTGCCAGAATGGTGGTTAACTTGGAGGGGAACTTGCAGGGGGTGGTATTCCTCCCTTTGTGCTGCGCTAGTCCTTCTAGATAGAAATGGCCATGTCCTTGAAAGGTACTATTGGGGGATCTTTCATTAATTTCTGCAGTAAATCTTGTAGATAGTATACACTGCTGTTACTGAGAGTCAGTGGCGAAGGGAGTGGATGTGGTGCCAATTAAGCTGGATGCTTAGTCTGGATGGTGTCAGGGTTCTGTGTGTCGTTGCAGTGCAAATATCCAGGCCAATGGGAGTATTCATCAAAGACCCCTTCCAACCTGTAATATTCTCTTCCAGCCACTTCCATCAGGCAGAAGATACAGACGCTTGAAAACACACATCAACAGGCTCAAGGGTAGGTTCTTCCCTCCTGTCATGAGACAGCTGAATGGACCTCTCTAATTTCAAATCTAATGGTGACCATGTTTTCTGCACCTCCTGTGCAGTCGTAAACTTGTATTCCTCGCTTTTTATAAGCACGCTATGATCTGTGTACATCCTTGTTTGCTATGATCTGCTTGAATTGCTCACAAAACAAAACTTTTCACTGGTACATGTGACAACAATAAACCAATAAATACATCAAAATAAATCAATAAATGAATTACTCCTGACTTATGCCTTATCCATGGTGGGCAGTCTTTGGGGAATCAGAGGGTGAGTTACTCATGCAATACTTATCGCCTTTGCTCTTGTGGCCGTTGTGTATATGATGAGTCTGGTTGAGTTTCTGGTCAATGATAACGCTGCCAGGATGATGATAGTGGGGGATTCCGTATTGTAACAGCTTTGAATGTCAAGGAGCGATGGCTAGATTGTCCTTTATTGGAGATAGTGATTTCCTGGCATTTGTGTAGCAAGAATATTACTAATCACTTGTCAGCTGAAACGTGGATATTGTCCATATCTTGTTGAATTTGAACATTGGCTGCCTCCTTATGTTAGGAGTTGCAGATGTTGCTGAACATTGTGCAATCATCGGTGAAGATCCACACTTCTGACCTTATGATGGAGGGAAATTTAGTGATGAAGCAGTTGAAGATGGTTGGCCCGAGGACACTACCCTGAGGAACGCCTGCAGAGATGCCCTCAATCCGAGATGACTGAACTCCAACGATCATAGCCAGCTTTCTCTGTGCCAGGAACGACTCCAACCAGTGGAGAGCTCCCTCTACCACCACCTCCCCCCACCCCACCCATTGATTCCAGTTTATGCTCGGGAAAAGCTGGTTGCAGGTTTGTTTGTTTTTTAAAGTGAACAATTGCAACTTTAAAGAATGGTGTGCAGCTTCACAATGTCCCAGGGGCTTTTGCCATTTGATGTCTTTGTGATATCATACAAAATGAAGAACTCTCTGCTGCCCAAAATCAGTCATGATGTGCTAACCAAATTACATACTTTCTACTACTGTTGATTGACAGACTTTCTTTTATTTTTCAAAACCTGGTCCAGTATAACAAAGTAATTATCACGCAAGAGGAGGATCTTCAAACCTTCGAGTCTGCACCCACTCTCTGAATTGACACTCACTTAATGCCATTCTTCCGCCTTTATTCTGCACCCTGCACATATCAGATACGCATGTCATTCCTTCTCGAATATCTCACTTGCTGAATTTATAGTCCAGCCTGAATCATCTCCTTAAGGTGAGCTGATAGCGCCTTTCGCATTGTGACCATTGAAAAAACTGAAGTGAAGTAAATACATTTCGCTGACAAGCCCGCAAAAGGAATACCGCTGTGTAAAGAGACATTGATTCAAAGAACATCCTAAAGGAAGTATGGTGGAGAAGATTTAGAGAGACAAAATTCCAGAGTTAAGTGGAAGATCAATGAAACTGAAGATCATTGTGAGGGATGAAATCGTAGCTCTGAAGGAGACTAGAGTTTAAGGAACATCCAGGTGTAGAAATTTTCTGGAGGCTGAGGAGATTGCATAGCGATTGAGGATTGAAGATTAAGATGCATCAGATCCACGGTGGCTTTAGAAAGGGTGCCTGGATTAGAGGGTATAAACTATAAGGAGAGGCTAGAAAAAAACTCGGGTTGTTTCTCTGGAGTGGCGGAGGCTGAAGGGAGACTTGATAGAAATCTATAGAAGTATGAGATTTATAGATAAGATTGACATTCAGAATCTTTTTTTTCCCCAGAGCTGAAATGTCTAAAACTAGGGGGCATGCATTTAAGGTGAGGTGGGGAAAGTTTAAAGGAGATGTAAGGTGCAAGTTTTTTTTTCACAGAGACTAATAGGAGTGCAGAACGTGCTGCCAGGAGTGATGGTGGGGAAAGATACAGGCATTTAAAAACTTCTGGATAAGCACAGGAATATGCAAGGAATGGAGGAACATGGACAAAGGTAGGCAGAAGGGATTTGTTTAATTTGGCGTCATGTTTGGCACAACATCGTAAGTGGTGACTAGAACTGCATGGGCAATTCCAACAGTGGCTGAAATAACGCTGTACACAGCTACCATCATGATCCTCCCTGCACTTGTATTCAATGCCTTATTGATAAAGACAAATATCTGATATGCCTTCTTAACCACTTTTCCAACTTGTCTTGTGGTTTTCAAATGCCAATGACCATGAACACTAAGGTCTACTTGATCCTGTCTACTTCCTTAGCGTACTACCATTCAGAATGTACTTACGTTGTTAGTTCTTCCAAAATGGATCACCTCTCATTTTTCTGGTTTAAATTACATTTTCCACTGTTCAGTCTATCTGACTAGCTCATATGCATAGCTGCGTAGTTTAAGGCAATCATCCTCATGATCCACCACATCGCCAATCTGTGTATCATTTGTAAACCTAATGATCAAACATTCTACATTTGTACCCAACAAACGGCAAGGGACCCAACAACGAACTCTGTTAAATGCTGGTCATTAGGCTTCCAGTTACAGAGCACCCTTTGCCCATTACCCTCTGCTTCCTGCCACTCAGCTAATTTTGGATACATGCCCTGAATCCCTTGGGCTCTTAACTTATTAACCAGTAAGGTTTTGAGTCTGATATGTTTCGTTTTTAGAACTGAGAAGGTTTGGAACATTGTGGAGTGTTTTATGATTTTGGAGTCGGAGGAATGAAGGAACGAATTTGTGGAAAGGCCAAGCGTGAAAGAGAAAGGGGTTGTTAATTTTGGTGAAAGATGAATAGAGATTCACGGTGGCAGAGTGGTTAACATTGCTCCCTCACAGCGCTAGGGACCCGGGATTAATTCCAACCTTGAGTGACTATCAGAGTGGAGTTTTCATGTTCGCCCATGCATGTGCTTGTTTCCTCCCACAGTTCAAAGATATGCAGGTTTGGTGGATTGCCCATGCTAAATTGCCCGGCAGTATCCAAGGATGTGTGGGTTAGCCATGGTAAAAACCCCTTGCGGAGGATGGGGTGGTTGGCATGCTCTTCCAAGTGTCGGTGTAGAAGGGATGGGCTGAATGCTTCTTTGAACTGTAGCCATTCTACGACTCTAGATGGCAATTAAGGTGTGAACGCTGGTGTGAACCTGTGACTGAAGGCAGGGTAGACTTTTTTTGTTACATATTCATTCACAGGATGTGGCCGTCACTGTCCAGGTCAAACCTTTATTGCCAAACATTTATTGCTCATTCCTAATTTCCTCAGACAGCAGTTCGGAGTCAATCACATCTCTGTTGGTGTGGAGTCACAAGTAGGCTAAACAAGTCAAGGGCAGACACTGGTGATCAATTAGTGATCAGTTTTCCCGACAATCAACAGTAGTCTTATCGTCATTAGGAGATTACTTTAAAAATATGATTTTATAATGGCACCATCTGCAATGTTGGGATTGGAAGCCAGGTCCCTGGATTAATCACATGGGTCTCTGAATTACTTATCTCTTGACTATACAACTATACAATTATTGCCTCCTCTAACTTTCTCAAACCACAAATAAATTTAATTGTGTGCCTTTAAGAAAAGGGGTAAATAGTTTTTTTTTCCCTTACTAGGGACTTCGATAAGCAAATTAGTTTATTTGAATAATGGATGGTCAATAACCTCATAATGATGTAATTTAATGACTTAAATACTGATGCTGTTGGAATGATTGCAATGTTTCCTGATTGCAGTAACTGGATAATGTGCAAAATTGTCAGGAGGACATTAACTGCATCTGTGAGTCATGAGACAGACTACTGGAATGTCTAGCTAACGAGGTGAGATCTGAAGCGATGCAGTTGAGTGGAGTTATGACCCCAGAAGTTCTTATTGGACAAGCCAAATCCCAGACAGGAACCTGGCTTGATAGATCATAATTTTATATGTTTTGGTTTTACGAAATAGTCTTTCACTTAATAATGAAAATAGAGCTATAAAATCTTTGCAGTGTGGAGAGGCCGTTCAGCCAACTGAGTCTGCATCAACCCTCCAAAGCGCATCCCACTCGGACCGAGACTATCCCCATGACCTCACACTTAATATGACCAATCCACCCACCCTGTACAGATTTAAACTGTGAGAGGGAACTAGAGAACCCGGCTGAACCATACAGACACGGGAGAATTGAAAACTCCACAAAGCCAGTAACCCAAAGGCTGGAATCTTTGGCATTGTGAGGCAGTGGTGTTAACTAATGAGCTACAATGCTTTAGGGTCTGCTTCACCGACAAAACTGATATTCGCTACAAAACAATGTAGGATAAAATGAACTCGCACCATTTGTCTAATAACAATGCAAACTGAATGACTAAAAATGGCAGTAAAAGTATATTTCTATTATTGGATTTGGAGGGTGGGAATCACAATTCCCGATATTGGTGTTTGAAGAAAATTTCTGATCGTGTATTGAGATTGTTAAGTAACACCACTTTCGATGCAATACATTAGCAATTAAGACAAAAGAAGTGAGGGCATTGTTCCGAAGTTTGCAGATGACACAAATATGTGGAGTGACTGGTGTTGTTGAAGAGGTGGGGAGCAGGCGACAGGACTTAGACAGGCTAGGAGAATGGGCTAAAAAGTAACAGATGGCTTATAATGTAAGAAAGTGTGAGGTTATGCACTTCAGAAGGAGGAATAAAGGTACAGCCTATTTTCTAAATGGGGAAGGGCTTCAGAAATCTGAAACGCAAAAGGGACCTGTGAGTCCTCGCTCAGAATTATCTTAAATATTAACATGCAGGTTCAGTTGGCAGTTAGCATTCATTTGAAGAGGGCTAGAATACAAGAGCAGAGATGCACTGTTGAGACCGTATGCTGCTTTCCACAGTCTGTTTTTGAAATATATGATCAGTTTTGGGCCCTGTATTTAAAGAAAGGATATGTTTATTTTGAATGCTGACAGAGGAGGTTTACCAGAATGATTACGGGGTGAGGGGCTTGTAACATCAGGAGCTGTTGAAGACTCTGGGCCTTTCCCAGTTGAAGTTTAGAAATTTGAAGGGGAATCTCCCCGTAACTTGCAGAATACTGGCAGATTTGCATAGCGTGAACATGGAGAAGATGTTTACACTAGTAAGAGAGACTAGGACCTGAAGGCACAGCCTCAGGGTGAAGGGACGACCCCTTAGAACTGAAATGAGGACAATTTTTTTCAGCCAGAGGGTAGTGAATCTGTGGAACTCGTTATCATAGAAGGGTGTGGAGGCCAAGCCATTGAGTGTATTTAAGGCAGAGATAGATATATTTGTGAACCGTAAGGGGATCAAGGGCCACGGGGAGAAGGCAGGAGAATGATCAGCCATTATAGAATTATGGAACAGACTCAATGGGCCGAATGGCCTAATTCTGCTCCAGTATCTTATGGTTTTATTGATACATTAGCTAATTAAACAAACAAAGAAAACATACAAACCGTGACTCATGATGATGCTTGAATGACCCTTAAGCTATTTTATAGTTCGGAGAAGCAGAAGTGACAGCTTTAGATTTATGGTGTGTTCATTCCTCCAATCTTTGGCCTTTAGAGATCAACATCACAGAAAAGAGGCCCTTTGGCCCATCAACTCTGCGCCAGTCAAAAGCAACCACCTAACTATTTTGCTCCCATTTTCTGGTGCTTTGCCCGTAGTTTTATAGCTCCATGGTCGTAACAAATCATTGTTCATGACTCTTCCTGATGTCGGAAAACTCCAGGTCTTCATTCAAGGAGAATATGGCTCAATACCCTGGATACTCTGTTCCCCACCGCCCACTTCCTTCCAGGTGAAAACATTATTTTTCAGGCTGGGGGTTAATGCTGTGTCAGCCGTCAGTCTAAAATCTCTCAGCCAGTGACCATTGGCAATTATTTCTGATGCCAGGATAAATATTGTCCCCTTTCCAACCTTCATTGGAGGTTTGTTCAGCATTCTTTATAAGATCAAAAAACTTCTTATTTTCCTCCAAAACACATTGGTACCAAATAAATTGCTAAAGCTAGTTCAACGAGGCACCATGACCTTTGTCACCCTTGTGATACCCCATTTTATGTTCATATGCTAGAAATTTGGAATGTCAATTACTGCTATGTGTGTGAAATGATTCATTCTGGAAGGTCGAATTTGAATGCAGAATACAGGGTTAATGGCAGGATTCATGGCAGTGTGGAGGAATAGAGTGATCTTGGGATTCATGTCCATAGATCCCTCAAAGTTGCTAACTGAGTTGATAGGGTTGTTAAGAAGGTGTGTTGACGTTCATTGGTAGGGGAATTGAATTTAAGAGCTGTGAGGTTATGCTGTAGCTCTATAAAATACTGGTTAGACTATACTTGGAATATTGTGATCAGTTCTGGTCGCCTCATTATAGGAAGGATGTGCAAGATTTGCCGGGATGCTGTCTGGGTGGGGGTGGCGGGAGGGGAGGAGGTGCAGGTCTTATGAGGAAAGGTTGAGGGAGCCAGGGATTTTCTCATTGGAGCGAAGAAGGATGAGAGGTGACTTGATAGAGGTGTACAAGATGATGAGAGGCATAGATACAATGGATATCCAGGGACGTTTTCCCAGGGCAGAGATGACTATCACGAGGAAGTATAATTTTAAGGTGATTGGAGGACGGTATAGGGGAGCTGTCAGAGATAGGTTCTTTACACAGAGAGTGGTAGATGCATGGAATGCACTGCCATCGGTGGTAGTAGAGTCAGATACATCAAGGACATTTAAGCAACTCTTGGATAGGTACATGGGTGATAGTATAATATAGGGTATGCAGGTAAGTTTGATCCGAGAGTAGGATAATAGGTCGGCACACCATCGTGGGCCGAAGGGCCTGTACTGCGTTGTACTATGCTCTATGATGTACTAGCAGTTTAATGAAACCTCATACTGTACAATGAAAACGAGGAAGATTTCGTCTTCAAGGAATGTCCAACATCATTAATCTCAGAAGGCTACTTTCTAAATTAAAAGGTAATATTTAATTTGTGCAGCATTTGTGTAGTGCTGTCCTGTATATCCCTAAAAACTACTCCTTATATAGCATATAAAACATCACTTGTATAATACACAGGCCAGCACCACTGTACTTCACACCGCAGAAGGTTTGTACTACTTAAGACTTCAATTTCAAACTATAAACTGCGATAGTGTTTTCCTAAAGCTGTCATGCACTTCAGCCTCACTGTTCTTACCTTAAATATCTAGGGTTCTGTGTTCCTATCTGTTCTGCATCCAATACGTCTTCCTCATCAGTCCCAAGGGGGCTTAGGTCTATCGAATCACTGTAAGGACCTCACTCGCTATATTCTTCTGTTTTCGGGTGAACTGCTCAATACTTCTACTTTGTTCCAAGATCTTCTCAGGACTGAAAATAAAAGCTACCTGAATTTAAATGTCAAAACAAAAGGTTTCTTTGAATCAGCCATGAGTCCCTCACCCAATCTGAAAACCGAATAGATTTCATAACTCTCTGACAAACGTTTCAGTCCTGCGCCAGTTCGTAAATTGAGCGAAGTTTATCAAAACTTAACCCTTCCCTGGATAGGCTTCAAAATGCTTTTTAAAATAAATCACCATGCTTACAGAAATACTTACACGTTAGTTAATAACCTCACATACACAGAGAAACCAATCAGTGACTAACAGAAGTCCTGAAATCCACGATGCAGCAACCAACATGAAATTTGTGCCGCAAACGTTTTTATTATCCGGCACGTACGGAACCGGGAGTACAGCGGTCGTTCAAATATTCCGGTTAATCAAATACAATGGCTGATCAAGTGCGCCTGTTGATCCAGATGTCCTTACAATCAAAATAAAAATATACACCAAGTAGTAGGAACGTGATGCATAAGGTATACATATCTCTGGTTATACTTTATTTACAGCATAAATCTCTTACATTATAGTGCAATATTACCTTTAGTAAAAGTGATAACAAGGTGTAGAGCTGAATGAACACAGCAGGCCGAGCAGCATCAGGGGAGCAGGAAGGCTGACGTTTCGGGCCTAGATCCTTCTTCAGAATTTTTTTTTTTTACCGTCAGTATTTAAATTTACCTTCAGTAAAACTTGCTTGCACCCGGTGGGGTTGATCATGAACAGAAAGTACATTTGGCTTTTTCGAGGCATATGAATTTTGTCGGTCAATCGAGAGCACCTTCATGAGACGCCGGTTAAAATGACTTTTGCTGGAAATATGAATCCAGTTGAATACAGCGAAGGACAAATTGATTTTGGAATTAATTTTTGATAAGTTTGGAAATGTGAGGGAGATGCTTATCTTGCGAGATAGCAAGAGAAAACGGCGAGTTGACTGAAATGCACCTTCATAACTGGAGATACAGAGTAAATAATTCAAATGAGTTTTGCTAACTCTTTATAAATCCGTTTGAGTTCAATCTGGATGATTCTGTGGCAATTTGTGCTTGTGTATTAGGATTCTAGCCAAGGATTTTGAAGAATTTACTGGCATGTTGCAAAGGAAGGCTTCAGTTTAGTGCAGAAAGTGGAAATGTTGCGCTTAACGGGGGAAGTGCACAAGATCATTTTAAAGAAATATTCAACCAAAATGAAGAGTTTAGACTAAGTAAATAGAGAAAAAAGGGTTACAGAGATAGTAGGAACTGCCGATGCTGGAGAATCTGAGATAACACGGTGTAGAGCTGGATGAACACAGCAGGCCAAGCAGCATCAGAGGAGCAGGAAGGCTGACGTTTTGGGTCGAGACCCTTCTTCAGTAAAAAGGGATTTGTTTTCATTGGCAGTGTCTACATCCAAAAGGCACTCATTGGAAACAATTGCCAAAGCAGTCAAAGGTGAGATTCTGATAAGTATCCATATGCATTGAGGTATTGTTATGTAGACAATGCAGCATGGAAAGATTGCGAAAGCTCAATTAAATAATGACTTCCAAAATAAAAGTTGAACCAAAGGTAAACAGAAGATTGCTTTGCAGAAGAATATGCAAAAATCAGGAAGATTGCAACTAAGTGTGCAGCTTTTTCAAATAATTATCACAGGAATTATAGTACCACCTTTCTTTATTAGACTGTGAAATCGTCCCATGGTCCTATTTCATACGCTGTATGTTACACATTGTCGTGTTTATATTATTTCAAGATTGGCAAAAATCTCTTGCTGTGATGACAGTTCGCTCCCGTAGTGAAACATAGCAGAACTTGTCAGTGAAGGAGAAACAAGAAGTCTGGAAAAAAAAAATCTCTCCAAGAAATAGACCAATGATGATGGGAATGCAGCTTTTGACGCATATTCTACTTCACTCTCTCTGTTTGGACAGTAAGTATTTTCTGTGTGCATTTAGGTCAAAAGAAAACTTCTCAGTTAACGCACCCACTCTTCCAAAGTCAACGAACATTCTCTCGTTGTCGAAGGATTCTCGAATTGAATGATAAAGGTACAGTCACCTCTGTTGGCTGCTCACTCATTAGAGAGAGGTGAACGTTGTTTTAACCCGAGGATCACCACACTTCATACAATTTATGAGCTTGAAAAGGAGAGCCCTTCATTTCAATCTCAGCCAGAACAGGAATTGAGCACAGACTGTTTCCGTTGTGCACGGTGGCTCAGTGGTTTGCTACTGCTGACTTACAGTGCCAGGGACATGAGTTCGTTCCCAGCTTTGGGCGAATATCTGTGTGGCATTTGCATATTCTCCCAATGACTGCGTTGGTCACTGTTGAGTGATTTGGTTTCTACCCGCTGTCCAAACATGTGTCAGTGAGGTAGACTGGCCATGAAAATTCCCCACATAGTGTCCAGCGATGTGCCTGGTTAGGTGGCTTATAGTTCTGGGTCTGGATGCAATGTCTTCAAAAGAACGACGCAGACTCAATAGGCCGAATCACTTCTTTCTGCATTGTCGGGATTCTGCGATGTTGCAAGGCAGGCTTAAAGCCCAATCAGCTAACTGAACTCCATGAGATAGTTTGCACATTTTTGTACAGTACAGATATATGCATTAGAGCAGGCCATTCTATTTTTCTTCTTCTATGAACTCTGACCAGCCAACTCAGAGCCAGTCCCTAGGGTGAAGAGACTCTCTGAAGGAGGCCATTCTATTCTTTGGCCTTGTAAGGTTGGGAACAGGTAGCATCCGCTCAGCCGAGCACTTAACTTCAGCTATCCGAGCCATTAATTACATTGAAACTATTACACTGATTACAGGAATATTGAAATCAGCTCGTTGAGATTTTTTTTCATATCTATTCTGCCTTAACACTCACCTCCAGATCCTGTGGAGTGCATTCCAATTTTCATTAGAATATTTCATGGGCACATTCCTCCCCCAATAAATCCTGGAAATTCAGGCTAGTGTCGCAGACAGGAGAACAGTTCTTGATTACTTCTTTCATATCTGCGCTAGTTCACTGAGAACCATGAAGCTAGTCACACAGCTCTCTTCTCTCTTCTCTCCGTCATAAGTATACAATTGAGTCGAAGAGATCTACAGCACAGAAAAGGGTACTTGCATTCATCATGTCCTTGTCAGTAAAAACAACCACCTAACTATTCAAATCCCATTACCCCATAACCTTAGCAATATAAGTACACATCTGAAAACTTCTTCAATGTTAGGAGTGTTTCTGCCTCTACCACGCTGAGTTACAGATTCTCAACATCCTCTGGGTGAAAATACTTCTCTTCACATCCCCTGTGAACCTTCTGCCCCTTACCTTAAATATATGCTCCTGATCATTGATTCCTCCATCAAAGGGAAAAGTTTTCTTTTTTCTGTCGACCCGTCAATACCTTTAAAAATTTTGTACGTCTCAGTTGGTTCCTTCTTAATCTCCTCTGCTCTGTTTATGTAAATGATTTGGGTGTTGATATAGAAGGTATGGTTAATTTGTTTTCAGATGACAGCAACATTGTTTGTGTAGTGGACTGTGAAGAAGCTTATCTCAGAGTACAGGGGCATCTTGATCAAATCGCTGAGGAGTACAAAATGGAGGTTAATATGGATAAATGTGAGGTATTGCATTTTTATAAGGCAAACTAGGTAAGGACTAATAGTTAATGGTAGGGCCCTGGGGTGTGTTGCTGAACAAGCGACCGAGGGGTGCAGGTACATAGTTCCTTGAAAGTGGAGTCGTAGGTGGACAGGCTGGTGAAGAAGGCATTTGGCACGCTTACCTTCGTTGGTTAATGCATTGAGTATAGGAGTTGGGATGACATTTTGCTTCTGCACAGGACCTTGGTGAGGCCACGTTTAGAATACTGCATACAATCCTTGTCACCCTGCTATAAGAAAGATGTTGTTGAACCTCGGAGGGTGCAGAGAAGATTTACAAGGATTTTGCCAAGACAGGACTGTTTAACTTATAGGGCGAGGCTGAATAGTTTGGGACACATTTTCCCCTGGGGATTCGGAGGCTGAGGAGTGACCTTATAAAGGTTTATAAAATCATGCATGGGTAGGGCGAATAGCCAAGGTATTTTTTCCTAGGCCAGATGAGTCCAAAACTAGACGGCATACGTTTAAGGTGAGGAGGGGTAAGACTTAGAAAGGACATGAGGGGTAACATTGCCAAGCAGAGGATGGTGCGTGCATGGAATGAGCTGCCAGAGGTAATGTCGGAGGCGGGTGCTATTACAACTTTTAAAAGGCATTAGAATGGTTGTATGAATAAGAAGGATTTAGAAGGATATGGGCCAAATTTTGGCAAAAGGGCAAGGTCAGATTGGGATGTTTCATTGGCACGGATGAGTTGGACCAAAAGATTCTGTTTCCATGCTGTATATGACTCTATGACTATAAAACTCCAGTGTTTCCAATCTCTCTTCGTAACTGAAACTCTCCAGCCCAGAAAACATCCTGGTAAATCTCCTTTGCACCCCGTCCAGTGCTATCACATCCTTCCTATACATTGGATTCCGGAAATGTACACAATACTCCAGCCTGCGGCCAAACCAAGCAAGAACTGTGGGCATTAACAGTTTTTTTAAAAAAAAGATTAACACTGTCAAAGCTTAATTAATTCACCGTAACATACATTAAGTTTAACCATTAGGAAATTGCCTTGTTATTATGTTGTCTCTTTTAACTTCCTGTTCCGAATTGCGCTGTCAGCTCTTTTTCAGAGCTTGGTGAGAGAAGCTTTGAATTGCTTATATTTCCTTTTTTAATAAATAAATAAAACACAGAAAAAATATCCGCAGAGTTGCCTGAACCAAGCTTTTGTGATTATCGATTGGCAGGTACCAATAGGAGTGTATTTCCCTTACTGGTACAATAAATTAAACAAAGAATTGTAGATGCTGGAAATCTGAAGCAAACATCAGAGATTGCCAGAGAAAGCCAGCAGATCTGGCAATCTTCTGTGGACAGAAAGCAGAGGGGATATTTCAAGTCCAGTCACCCTTCTTCCTTATCCATACTCTTGGTTTCCAACCTACCTGCCAACAACTTTCCATGATGTATTCTTTGACAACATTCTACACTATCCACACTTCCACCAATCGGTCTGTTGTCGCTAAACTTACTAATCCACCCATCTACATTTTCATGCAAGTCATTTATGTATAGCAGAGTTCTCAGTACAGATCCCTGCAGAACGGCACTGGTCACAGACTCCAGCCTGAAAAACACCCTCCATAACCACCCTCTGCCTTCTATAGGCAAGCCAATTCTGAATCCAAACAGCCATGTCATTGTAGATCCCACTCATCTTAATCTTCTGGATGAGCCTACCACAAGGGACCTTGTTGAAAGCTTTACTAAGATCCACGTAGACCACTGCTATACCCTTATTGATCACCTTTGTTACCTCTTTGTAAAATTTAATCAGGTTAATACATGTCCTGCACCATACATAGCCAAGCTTACTGTCCCTAATTAGACCATGTATTTCCAAATATGCATAAATTGTACCCCTAGGAATTCTCTATAATAACTTCCCAACCACCGATGTGAGACTCCCCAGTCTTCAGTTTCCAGGATTATCCCTATTTCCCTTATTGTAAAGGAGAACAACATTAGCTACTCGCCAGCCCTCTGGGATCTATCCAGTCGCGAGCAATGTACAAAGATCTTGGTGAAGCCCCCAACAATCCCCTCTCTTGCCTGCTCAAAGCCTGGGGTAGATAACATGGGGCCCTGGGGACTTATCCACCTTAATGCTCCTCAAGAGACCCAACATCTTTTTTTTCTTTATCTTAGAATGCCTAGCCTATTAGTATGTTCCACACTCATCTCGCTATACACCATGCTTTTCTCCTATGTGAAGCAACAGTACTCATTCAGGATGTTGCCCGCATCCTATGCCTCCAAGCACAAGCTCTTTCCTTTACCCTTGGGTGATCCCAACTTCTCCTTGTTATCTTTTTATTTTTAATTTGTGCCTTGGGATTCTCCTCAACCCAACTTGCCAAGGTTATTTCATAGCCCCTTCTTGCTCTCCTAATTCCCTGTTTGAGTTTTTTCATACTTTCTTTATATTCCTCATGTGACCTGTTCGATTCACGCTTCTTATATATGCTTCTTTTATTTTTTTCCTTTTGACAAAGTTTACAACCCTCCCTGTTTTCCAAATGTCCGTTACCATGTCACCCGTGTCCTTCCTCCTTACTGGTCCTGTATTCTGATCAATAGGTCTTTAAATAACTCCCACAAGTCAAGTGTGGCCTTGCCGATAACAGCTCTTCCCAATTTACACTCCTTAGTTTCTGCCTGATGCTGGCCTAATTTACCTCTCCCACCCCCACTATTTAGTACCTTCCCACCATGTCATGGCTTATCCTTATTCATACCTATCTTAAAACTTAAGGAGTTGCGATCACTGTTTCCAAAATGTTCTCCCACTGAAATGTTGGTCCCCTGGTCAGACTCATTAGCCAATATAAATTCCAGTATGGCCCCTCCTCTAGTTGAACTATCCACATACTTCTTCAAGAAACCCTCTTGGATACACTTAACAAACTCTGCCCCGTCTAAGCCTCATTGCTTTAAAGGAGTCCTAGTTAATGTTGGAGAAGTTAAAGTCACCCACTCTGACAACTTTGCTGTTGTTCCATTTTGCTGTGAGCTGCCTATGTATTTGTTCCTCAATATCTCGATGACTGTTGGGGTTGTACAGTAGAATCCTATCAGAGACATAGCGCCCACCTTATTTCTGAGCTCTACCCATCTTACTTCAGTAAATAACCCCTCCAGTATATCCTCCCTGAGTGTAAATGCGATATTCTCACTCACGGTAATTCACCAACTCACTCACTAACATTCACTCAATCACGGATGCATTAATTCATTCACAATCTCTCGCCACTCCCACGCTAACTCACTCACTCACTTGCACTCAATCACTCATTTCCTCTCTAATTCACTCACTCACTGGCATTCATTCACTCACTGGCACTCACCCACGCATACATTCACTCAAACACCCACTCACTCACTCACTCTCCAGAGCTCAGTCACTGGAACTCTCATGCACTGATTGGCACTGATTCATTCATTCACTGACACTCACATTCCTCACTTACTCACTCACACTTATTCACTGGCGTTAACTCACCATCCCACTCACTCCCTCAATCAGCCCTTCACTCATCCACTCACTCCCTCTGTCATTCACACACTCACCAATGTCCACTCACTTACTTACTCACTCAGTCAGCCACTGACTTACTAACACTCACTCCCTACATTACTCACTCACTGACACTCAATCCCTCCCTCACTCACTGGTCCTCACTCCCTCACTCACTTATTCTCTCACTGACGCTAACTGACTCTCTCCCTCACTCCCTACTCACTGACACATACTCATGCCCTCACTCACTGGTACTTACTCCCGCACTCACTCACTGACCCTTACCCAATCACTCACTCGCTGACACTCCCTCGCTCGATGGCACTCACTCATTCGATCACACACTGTCAGTCACTCACACATTCACTCACACACTCCATTTCATTGAATCGTTTACTCACTAATTCATGTATCCACTGACACTCACGTACTCACACAGTGACACTCCCCCATCCCTCCCTCACTCATTCACACACTGGCACTTCCTTACTCACTCACACTCACTCCCTCCCTGACTCGCTGACATTAAACCAAACGCTCACTCAC
The DNA here is from genome assembly GCF_021869965.1 of Rhincodon typus. Lineage (NCBI taxonomy): Eukaryota > Metazoa > Chordata > Chondrichthyes > Orectolobiformes > Rhincodontidae > Rhincodon > Rhincodon typus. The sequence continues at coordinate 3,859,537 of NC_063379.1, read as the reverse complement.
TCAGTCATCAAATTCAACCAATCACTCACTGACTCATAGGCACTCTTAACTGCTCACTCAGTCGCACTAATTCACTCATTCACTAGCGCATTGGTGCTCACTCACTCATACCTACTCCCTGGCCCTTATTCACTTATTTACTCAGTCACTTACTCTTTGACAAACACTGACTCCATAATTTCCTTACCCGGTAGCGCTCACTCACTCACTCACTCACTCACTCAATCACTTACTCACTCGCCTACTCGCTTCCTTTCTCACTCACTTTCAATCACTCGCTTCCTCTCTCACTCACTCAGTGGCATTCACCCACTGGCATTCACTCACTCGAACATTCTGTTCCTCACTTATTCAGTTGTGATCTCCCTTACCCTCTGGCACTCTCACTCTCTCTCATCACTCAGTCACTGGCGATCTCTCACTTACTCAATCACTCTCTCCTTCATTCACTGTCATTCATTCCTTCAATCAGTCACCCACTGGCACTCTCACTCACTATCTCACTCAATCACTCACTCACACACTCACTCAGTGAATGCCACTAATTGATTGCCACTAACTGACTTCCACTTATTCATTCGCTCACTCACCCTTCTCAGTCATTCCCTCAGGCACTCACTCTCCTCATTGACTCACTCACTCCCTGACACTTACTCATTCACTCACTCTCACACTCATTGACTGGCACTCAATTCCTCACTTACTCACTCACTGTCACTCTTGCACTCCCTCCCTCCCTGCCTTATTCACTCACTGATTCTCCTCATTGACTCATCCACACACACACTCACTCCATCCCTTCCTCCCTCTCTCACTCACTGGTACTCACTCACTCATTCATTCATTGACTCATTCCCCTCACTCACCCACTGGCACACTCTCCTCATTCATGACCTCTCTCACTGTCTGACTCACACGCTCACTTCCTCCCTCCCACACCCAGTCACTCACTTAGTTGCACTCATTCATTTACTCGCTGGTACTCTCAATCACCCACTCACACTATCTCATTCATTCACTTGCTTACTGGTGGTTTCTCCAATCTCACTGGCTCACTGGAACTCACTCACTTTCTCACTAACTGGCTATCACTCACTCACTTAATCACTCTCTCACGCTCTCTCTCGCTCCTTATTGGAAACTTGATTGACCTTGGCTAATGTGTTTCTCAATGCCATTGCCCTGCCTTCTCCCTCTAACCTGTGATCCCCTGACCAACCAGGAACCTATGTATCTCTGACTTAAATACAATCAATGGCTTGGCCTCCACAGACTTCGGCAAAAATGAGTTCCACAAACTCACCACCTCTGGTTGAAAAATAAATCCTCCTCAGCTCAGTTCCACGGGGTCGTCCCTTCACTCCAAGGTTGTGCCTTCGAGACTTCATCTCTCTTACTGGTGGAAACACCTTCTCCACATCTACTTTATCCAGGCCTCTCAGTATTCTGTGAGTTTCAGTCAGATCCCCCTCATCCTTCTGAACTCCATCAATTACAGAGCCAGAGGCCTCAACTGCTTCTCATATGACAAGATCCTCATCCTCAGTATTATTCTTGTAAACCTCCTGTGGATCCCCCTTTCAAGGCCGGCAGATCCTTCCTTACAGCCATGTATTGAAATATGAAGGGATAATTTACAGAAAGGATAATATTGAATCCAATAAAAGTCTGGAATTGAGAGTGTAATGATGAATGGCAAAAGTGTTGGCATATCTGATTGGTTGTATGGGTGTCTTAATGGTGGTGGGTGATAATTATAAACAGGGTGGGAAGGGAAAAAGTCATGGCAATCCCATAAATCCCCTACAGATAAACGCCACTGAATCTGCACCAACCTTCAGAAGAGCAACTCACTATATCTCAGTCACCTGACATTTACCATGTCTAACCGACCTAGCCTACACATCTTTGGAGGAATTTAGTGAACGCAACAGCAACGAGGAGAACATGCAAACTCCACGCAATCAGTCACCTAAGGCTGGTTATGAACCCAGGTCTCTTGCAATGTGAGGCAGCAGTGCTAACCACTGAGCCACAAAAGCACATATTGCCACGATGTGAAACCCGTTCAGTTGTATGTCAGAGCACTTATGGATATAAAAGAAATAAGAACACTACTGCCATTAGGAAAGTAAAATTCCACCCTTACCTGGTCTGGTCTACATGTGACTCCAGGCCCACAACCATGTGGTTGAGCCTTAACTGCCCTCTTCCACCGACGAATGAATTGTAAATAAAGTTAGACTTTTTATTCGCCAGAGAGTCAAGGGCACAGTGGGGAAATGAATTGAGCTCACATCAGAATGAGCTCCACGGGCCAAAAGGACAATGATCCCTAAGTTTTCTGTCCCCATGTATTTAACGCACAATTCTTCTTTTCCAGTGAAGGGGGATGCTGTATTTCACAATTTCGGCGAAAGCACAAATTGGAACATTAAAGCCAAAGAGAATTAATGTAAAGGAACTTTGTGTCCATTGATGATCCCCAGAAAATGCCAAAGTTTTGCTTGTCTGAATTGTTTCAATTATTAGTGTGGTCAATCCTGTGACTCGAAAAATAGACCTTAAATTTACCATGAAGCCTTTAAATTGGTCACGCTGTCTTGTCAAAAAAGAAGGAAACTTTTTTTAAAAAATGGCCTTCCTATCTTCAGAAATTCCGAATGAGACCCAGGTAAAATCGATTTCACCTTACTGCTAACCCTGTCGCAATCATGCAGGGAACATGGTAACTAACCTCAGAGCAGTGTGCTCTCACAAATAGCAATGTGAGGATGCACAGATAACGTGGTTTAGTGAGGTTATATGAAGTCGGAGCAGGAGTAAGCCTTCAACACTGTCAAAAACAAGTCTGACTCAGCATTGAATGCAGTTAATGATCTGTCCCGGAGCACTTTCTGAAAGAGAATTCAAAAATTAACAACTAGATAGAAGAAAGCATTTCCTCTCCGTCTTACATGAACAACTTCTTTTCATTATTAATCTATTTTTCTAATCGACCTGTTCAGAGACGTTGTTACACACCACTCAAGCAGGTAAAACTTGAAACTAGGCCTCCTGGTCTAGTGGTAGGGACACCATAAGAGAGCCTCAAAGTAATGCACCCAATGTGGGGCTCAAACCCACGACCCTGGGATTAAGAATCCAGTGCTTTACTGATTTAATGTAATGCCCCTCGTCCTAGATTATGCCATGAGGCCAATTATCATCTTAGCATAAATCCTGCTCCGTCCCATTAGCACACTATGTTTCTCAACAAGATCGTATCTGAGTCATCTCTCCTTCAATGAGATTAAGACCAAAACACATGGACGTATTAGCCTTGGAGAGAGCACTGCATAGGTTCGCAACAATGATACTTGGATTTTAGGGGTTAAATTATGAGGAAAGATTAGACAAATTAAGCCTTTTTTCACTAGAATTTAAAAGCTTAAGGGGTGATCTGATCGACGTCTTCAAGATATTGACTGGAAAGTGAGAGTAGATAGAGATAAACTACTTCCATTAGCTGGGGATTCAAGAACTATTGGAGTTTAATCTGAGAATTAGGGCCACACCAAGTGTGATCTTTAATGTTGAAGACATGCTGTAGCGGGAAAAAGAAGGCAGTAAGAAAAGGATTAAGATTAAACTTGCTTCGAGAGGGAGCGAGGGTATCACAGTGACAGTAGACACCTGCAATAGCGCACTCGAAGTCAGCAGAGAGAAAAGGAACTGCTCCAAACTTGGTTGGTACTTACCAGGCAGAAAAAAACTTTCAGCTTGGAATGAAAGATATCACTTCCCGGCTCAACACTAGGAGGCTGATAGATAATAGATTATAATTGCTTGATAATAGATAGTGCATGGCACATACAGATAGTACATGCTTCATGTTTTTTATTACATTCTTGATTATCAATGCTCGCTAACAGATAGTGCATGGTATATAACTGATAGAATACGGTTCATGATTTATATTACCCTCTTGATGACCAATGCTTGCAAATAGATAGTGCATAATATATAACTAATAGAGCATGCTTCTTTTTTATATAACACTCTTGATTATCAATACTTGATAAAAGATTGTGCATGGTATATAAATGGTAAAGCATGTTTCATGTTTTATATTACCTGCTTGATTATCAATGCTCGCTAATTGATAATGGTATACAACTGATAGTGCATGCTTCCTGTTTCATAATATATGCTTGATTATCAATGCTCGGAATAGATAGTTCATCGTCTTTAATTGATAGTCGATGCTTCATGTTTTATATTACATGCTTGATTATCAATGCTCACTAATTGATAATGCATAGTATATAACTGATAATGCATGTTTCATATTTTACATTACTGTGATTTATCGTTGTAGCCAGCTTTCAAGTAGTTTGTTTATCTAGGTTGAACTCCTTCTCGTCCCAGTTTATTGGTGACTCAATTATTGATTCAATCATGAATCAATGTTTCGTTGATCCTTGATGGTTAATTGGTACTAGGATGAGTATTGCTGGAAAGCAATTACATGCACATCTGGCCCAAGCGATCAGGGTGTTCTGAATAAATACCAATGAATTTAGAAGTAGCTGAAGCATGTTGTATAAAAAGTGAGTACAGATAGTTTGGCAAATGGACTCTGGCTGATAGAAGTCATGGTTGCCATAGATAATAGATCATTTAAAAGATGACTAACAGTTAACTGCCAAGCTTAATTTAACTTTTAACCTGGCAAGTTGACTGTGATTGTTTAACATTGCCTGAAGAATGAACCAGATGATGGTTTCTCAACTGTAATAGGAACAATGCATATACTTTGCGTTTGTCTATGTAGCTCTAAAAACTCTGATGCCCTCAAGGGGAGGCGATGGCCCAGTGGTATTATCGCTGGACTGTTAATCTGGAGACTTATGTAATGTTCTAGGGACCTGGGTTTGAATCCTGCAGTGGCAAATGGTGGAATTTAAATTCAAGTAAGAACCTGGGACTAAGAGTCTAATGATGACTGTGAATCCATTGTCGATTGTTGGAGAAAAACCCATCTGGTTCACTAACGTCCTTTAGGGAAGGAAACTGCCATCCATTACCTGGTCTGGCCTACATGTGACTCCAGACCCGCAGCAATGTGGTTGACTCGTAACCGCTCTCTGGGCAATTAGGGATGGGCAATGGATATTGCCTAGCCAGTGACACCCTCATCCCGTGAATGAATAATGAAAAAAACATCAAGGTGAGAAGATTCGATGAAACGTTACATTTTTAAGCAACACTCAAATTCTCAACTGTCAAACAACGTATGTTCAGAAACAAATGCTTAATTTCCAACTGAGAAGGCTAAAGAACTCAATCAGTGCTCATAGATGGCCATGTTGATTAGGTGGTTTAGCCATGGGAATTGCAAAGTTACAGGGATAGGGTAGTGGAGGGAGTGTGGGTAGGATACGTTTCATAGAGTCGTTGTGGACTTGTTGGGCTGAATGGCTGTTTCTACACTGTGAGGTTTGAATAAAAAAAAAACTACTATTGACAGTAGGGCGGCTATCTGTGTGGAGTTTGTATGTTCACGTGTCTGCGTGGGTTTACATGACATGGTTCGGTTGTCCAAAGATGTGCAGATTAGGAGGATTGGCCATGTTAAATTGCCATTAGTGTCCTGGGAGCTGCAGGCCAGGTGGATTAACGATGGCAAATGTGGGGTTATGGAGATAAGGTGGGGGTAGGGGCTCGTTGGGATGCTTTTCAGAGGGACAGTGCAATACGATAGGCTAAATGGCCTCTTTCTGCAATTCAGGGTTTAGATTCTTTATGAATTCTAACATTGATAATTGTGACAATGTTAGACTTCAGGACTTTAATAATTACTAATGGATTGAAAAAATCAGCAATAATTTTTTCTGGAATAAATTCCTCCCAGAGATAAAGTGACAAGGAATTAAAAACAATTAGCCATCTCTGAGAACAAAAAGAGTTCGACCTATATAAATGAACTGCTTGAAAACTGGCCACAGTGATAAATGATTGCCCTGTAGAAGAATTTAAGGATGTGATCGCAGGACAGCTTGTATTTTATAAAAAGGCTAACACTGACTGTGACAAGGAGCAGAGAAGCTAATTTGAAAGAAGCTGACTTTCACTCCTGGTGAGAAAGCAGGCGACAGTCCTTGTGATCTCAGAAGTGTGACAAATAATTTCACACCATAAGCTTAACAAGACAGAAAATCCTAGAAGAATTCAACTTCTTCACCATCAGAACTCTGAAGAACAACTCTATACAGCAACAATAGTGCCAATAGGCCGCTGCTTCCCCTTATGCGCAATAAAATTATTTAAATTATTCCTTCAGACTTTGATTGTCTGTGGGATATTCTTAACGAGTAGCCAACTTAAGTGCAACTTGTGGTCGTTTACCCACAACACAATGACTCCTCACATATCCCTAACTGCATTGCTGCATTTCAATCAGTGTCCTTGTGTTTGTAATGTCATCTATAACTATCATGTCACTGTATATTCCATAAATGTGCTCTTCTGTACCAGTGCATGTCTCTAGCTGTGCCTCAGGACGTAAGGATCAATGACCATATGAGCATTGAATTAGCAGCAGAAGTTGTCCACTCAGCTCCTGCAGCCTCCTCCGTTGTTCAGTATGTTCATGGCTGATCTCATCACTTCACATTCTCACCGAGTCTGGAGAACTTTTCAGCTCCTTGCTTACCAACAACCTATCTACCTCTGACTTACAAATACCCAAAGTCTCTGTATCCACTTCATATTGAAAAAGAATATTCCAAAAACATCCTCTAAGAACGTCAGAGCGCGAGGGAGACAGCGAGTGGAGGGATAGAGAGAGATAATGAAAGAGAGAGAGCAGGAGAGGGAGAGCAAGAGAGAGAGTGTGAGAGAGAGTGAGAGGAGACGGAGATAGTGAGAAAGAGTGTTCAAGAAAGAGAAAGCAAGAGAGAGAGAGAGTGCTCAGAGAGAGGGACAGAATGAGCAAGAGAGCGAGAACAAACAAATGAGAGAGAGAGAGAGAGATAAACGGAACGACAGAGAGCGAGAAAGAGAGAGACCCAGTGAGACAATGAATGCGCAAGAGCCTTAAGTATTAAATGACCACATCATCAACATTATCACAACAACAGTACCTTATACAATATGTCCAACTTGCAAGATGAGCATTTAGATGCTGCGGCCAACATTTTTATTTAATTCATTGAGAGGATGTGGTGTCCCGCATTCATTGCCCATCACTAATTACCCAGAAGGCAGCTGAGCATTGACCATATTCTTGGAGTCACATGCAAGCCAGAACAGCGAATGATGGTAGTTTCCTTCCCAAAAGAGTGCCCAAGAATCAATGGTCATGATTGGACTTTTAAGTCCAGGCTTTTATTGGATTTTAAGTCCACCATTAGCCATGACAGGTGTTGAAACAGGATCCCCAGTGCATTAATTGTGCTTCTGGATTAATAGCCGACCGATAGGCCATTAACCACCCTTAAAGCATTGTGTGAGCAGGTTCTTGAACCTTGGACCCTCACATTAAAAGTGCGGCTATCTGGACTATTCATTTTAACCAACAACACGGAAGAGGATTGATGTTCAGGCGAATTTGGGGAGCTCCCAGAGAAATTATGGGAATCGCTGTAACAGATCTGATATTACTCCCAGTTCCACTTGCTGGTGAGTTCAGAAATTGGTCAATGTTGGCAGCTGAAGGCGGGGCTGGAGATATGGTGGAGAAAAAAATCGGGTTTAGATTTCTGTGGAATTTCAATGCGGTTTTGGCCAAATTGGCACCACCTTCAGGTCAAAGAGGCAGCAGTGTAAGATAAAACAAAGGATTAAAATTCATCTGAGATGGCAAAAGCAGTGCAGGAACATAGAGGCACAGGTTGTTTGTTCGATAGTTAAGGGAGGTCAAACGTGCAGTGTAGGAATCTCTTGAGTCTGTCTCAGTGAGATTGAATGTCTCGGTCTGCATTGCTCACCATGAAAGAGATTTACGCCATTGATGCCCCTCTGACAGAAAATAAAAATTCCCCTCCTCAACTTCATCTGAAATGGGAGACGCCGAGCTACAGTTTCTTACTTGAGGGCAAATCATCTTCTTGGAATTAACTCTGTGAGATCCCAAAAAGGTTGTTGAATGTTTGAATAGGATCACCTCTAAACTGTAATGAATTCAGATGCTGTTTAGTTACATTTACACATAAAATAATCTCTTCTTCCCAATGATTATTCCAGTAAATCGTCTCTGAATTGCAGTGAATATAATCTTATCCTTCCTCAAGTAAGTAATCAAACCTGTGCATAATAGTTTCTGTAATTCTATGGACGCTAGAATGCATTTAAGTCACATTTAAGAGAAAGGGGAGGGTGAGGAAAAGGAAATAAAGAGAGGAAGCTGAAGATAGTGGATAAAATGCAAATATTAGAGATAAGAAAGTGATAAAGGTAGCTAAGAAGGGGATTGGGAAAATGTGTTTGGATGGGAATGTGGAAGGGCTAGAAGATTATGTTAACCGAGAAAGAAAGAGAGATAAAAAAGTAAGTACGATATTTCCGGAAGGAAAACAGAGCATGACATCTGCACAGGAAGTGAAATTGAAAGAGAGAAGGCGACACAGAGTTAAGCAATGAGAAGTAATCACGTTGTCCTTAATTTGAATCAAAACTAAAGACAACATCTGATGTAGTGTTCCAACATGTTTCATTTTGAAGAGTGAATAGGATATGTTGCTCTTTTAGGCTTCCACTGCAGAGCAAATTTTGAAAGGTGAGTACATTAGGCCTAATAAAATTGAGGATCAGGGACATGTGTACGTGGGAGAGGGATCGTAGTCAGACCAGACTGTTAAAGCGTAAAGTGACCCACAACCCCGTGCCATTGAAAATGCACATGATATTTTTGCACGTTGATGTTAATGTATCGTTCAAAAACACATTTCACATACTTTTTCATCATTTTAGAAAAAAGAGTAACTGTTTGCAAAGTTCAAGGTTGAGAATACACATCTAGTAAAAGTTCTTTTAAATTAATCGGGTTAAGCTAAGAACCACATTTTTCTTGTGATTCTGAGTTTCACACATTGACCACATTCAACACCAGTTACCAGCAAAGCTGTGGCCCTTGTTCTGGTGCAATCCTTATTTGGCAAAGCAGACAGAAGAAATGGTTGTTCAAAAGATAGATGGGATGCTTTAAACTGGACACCAGGATCTTGACACAAACAGCGATTATGCATTGTTTAAAAGGAAATTGATTAACTCACAAGGAATAAAGTAACCCAACCTGATGATTGTAAGCAAAGACTGTCTCACTGAGAACATTGCAGTCGACTGGTTTCTTATCTTCAGATCTGAACCACAGCTCTCTTGCTGCCTAGAATAGCAGATGCTTCTTAAAAACAAGAAGCAGTTTGCATTTAGCACAGATAGTGGGCAACTTAAAATGCTGCAAATGTTTTGTAGGCAAATCGTTCTTTTGAAATATATTCCTTTTTTTACACTCTCAAAACTAAATCTGTGCATAGTGCGCCTTCACAAGCAGCAATGAGACACTCCACAAATCATAGAATTTACAGTTGCTTTGGTTTCAGGGATACGCATTGAGGTTATGTTACTGTGAAAAACTCCTTGCTTGTCTTCAAATAGTGACCTTTAATACTCATCTAAAAGGGCAGACCGAGTCTTATTATGTGACATCGTCTGAAAGATTGTGCCACCGACAGAACATGTAAATGCAGCTCTATTTTCTGCCCCACTTCAGGAAGTGTAGCTACAATGAAATGTCAAATGGCTGCACCAGGTCACCAGGGTGATTAAGATGTATATGGATGTTCGCCATTTGTGTGCATCACCATTACTTTGGGGAGGCAACGTTAAGAGGGGAAACGGAGTGGTGAGTGTATGTGATATTTCATCTCTGAAACTTATTCAACTCAAGCTGATGGTCTAATGCTATGTATTCAAACACCATGTAATATTTGGGGATCTGGGCTCAAACCCCACTGTGAAATTTGTATTAAATTGTTTCTTTCAAAAAAAGAGAAACTCTGGAATTTAAAATCTGTTGTCTCCATTTTAAAAGTTAAAACAAAAAAGCCCATCAATAATGCCCTCGAAGGAGGGAAACTGCCATCTTTATCTGTTCTGGCCTACATGTGCCTCCAGGCTCACAGCAATGTGGTTCACTCCTACCTTCCCTTTGGATTTCCTGAGACCTCTTCATTTTTAACACCAACATATCATCTCAAATCTAACTGACATGATTTGCAGGATGCATTTATTTCTGAGCTGTTTTTCCAATTGTCCAATGTTTAATATTTTCTGAGGCTCGAAATATGTCCAAATAGTCATCCCTTCAGCAATTGGCTCTTATATTCTATTTAGATGCATTAGGTATATTTGTCACTGGCTAGACCAGCATTTATTGCCCATCCCCAGTTGCCCAGAGGGCTGTTAGGAGTCACATGTAAATCAAAGAGTAGTGTCCTTCCCTAAAGGGAATTAATGAACCAGGTGGGCTTTGTGTGGCAATCGACAACAATTTCAGTGTGAACTCTTAATTACAGATGTCTTGTATAGAATTCAAATTCCGCCACCTTCCATGGAATATATCTTCCATATATAGGAGCATTATCAGGTAAAACAAGACCCAAATCACAATCAAGGATAACAGGGCAACTACTGCAATCTTCAAGTTTAGAGATACAACGAAAGAGCTTATGTAGTGCATACTGAAGACATGAGTATGAAGCACAGAGTAGATGGCTTCACACGAAGGTACATTTGGCTTGTTCTAACTGCATCACAAACTTACCCATTATATCCCACTGCAGCGACGTTGGGTCCTTCCTAATACGTATTTTCCCATATCATTTCGCATGGTCAAAAGCACAAGATCCATTACATTCAATATTTCAGTCTGAGTAATTAATATAAGTTGCAAATTTCTTAAACCCAATCAAATGTCCTTGTCAGGAACAAAAACAGAAATTGCTGAAAAAGCTCAGCAGACCTGGCAGCATCTGTGAGAGAAATTAGAGTTAATGTTTCGGGCCCAGTGACCTTTCCTCAGAAAATCCTTGCGGCTTTTCGCCTTGCAACTTCTCACTCTACTTTTTGTCAGCTGTATTTTCCCTGTATTTCTGGAGGTTTTACTGAAAACATATTCTATAGCCAAATACAAGTTATGTTTCGGTAAATCTGCAGTGTTCATATTTCTCGTTATATTTTCAACAGCCTGCATTATGTTGCTAATATTTTCCTATTTACATATCTACAAAAACTATTACTTTTTTTATGTTTATGTATTCCTGTAACTTGGACCAAAGTAAAGAATGGAGGATTATAGAGATCTGAAACAAACAAAAACATAGAATGCTAGAGAAACTCAGCAGGTTTGGCGGCATTTGTGGAGAAGGAAACGGAATTAACATTTCCAATCCATTAACTGGTCAGACGTGATTAAATCCTAAAGAGTGGTCATTGGACTCCAAGCATTAATTTTGTTTCTCTCTCCAAGGATCTCGCCAAGCCTCCTGTGTTTCTCAAGCAATTTCTGTTTTTGGTTCTTTCAAATCGCTAGCACTTTCTGCTTTTGTTTGTTTAAGATCCCCAACAGTTTCTGCTTTTGTTTATTTCGGATCTCCAACAATTTCTAATTTTGTTTGTTTCAGATTTCTAGAAAGTTCTGTTTATTCCTATATCATGTTTAATCTTAATCAATTCTCGCCCTGCTATCTTTAACTGAGCTCTAAAATACTTTATTTCTGAGGATCACTACTTTATTGGCACAACGAAATAAGTCACTTGCTTGAATCTCACAATGTCAGCCAATTCTCCTGATATTTTATTGGATGACCTGAAATTTATGAATGAGATATAACCAAGGGGAACTATTTGATGACAACTTCGATAAATGTAATTGTGGACTATCATTTCCTACTTCCAAAATGGTGTTCTATCCACTTTATGAACAATTTCTCCATGTACACCCATCAGCCACCCTTCTTTCCTCACCACCTCCAGTGTGTTACTGCAGGATCTGCGAAATAACACAGAATTCCGGGGTCCCAAATGTTGCAGAAAGTGCACATGATTTATACATAAGGTGTACACCATTCCAGCGTGACAATATATATCATGATGGATTTTAATTTTGGATTTCCATTGTTGAAAACTTGTCCAATTATTTGTCTGTATGAAAAAGCTTTTCATGCGCAAATGTGTTCTGTAAATGGTGTCTGGTCGCGTAATGATTGCAAATTTTGATGTGAATTGTAGGTGATACGTAAAGCAGGTGACATGTAAAACAGATAGTAGCAGTTTTCAGGGTAGATCAAATGGTCAAGTGGAGCTTAATGAATAACAGTGCCAAGTGACTGATGTTGTATCGAATAGCTGAGAGCTAAATCATACCTAGACACGGTAAATGCTGGAGAAATCCAGCAGGTTTGGGAGCATCTGTAGAGAATGAAAAATTGAATGAACGCTTTGGGCCCAACGTTACCTCTTCTTGGGATTCACCTCATTAGATCTAGCATTTATGAACAATAATTATACTGAAATCAAAATGTGAGGTTCTCGAGAAGTTTCTGTTCTTATCTCAGATTCCCAGCATTCGCAATATTTCTATTTTGACGTTAGCTGAATTGTACAGCTTTGATGGATCTAATTAATGGATAGATTCAATGATAGATCTCCCGTCGAATGTGTGCATAACTTTGAAGGTGCAGTACAAGTTGATTGAAACAAAATAGGAGAGGGGAGATTTGCATAGTAATGGTGAGAAAACATACACATAGGCAGCACTGTGTCTCAGTGGTTAGCAATACTGCCTCACAGTACCAGTGACCCGGATTTGATTGCAGCATCAGGAGACTGTCTGTGTGGAATTTGTAATTCTCTTCGTGTCTGCATAGGTTTCCTCCACAGCCCAAAGATATGCAATGTAGGTGGATTGACCATGCTAAATTGTTCATAGTGTCTAGGGATGTGTAAATTAAGTGGATCAGCCAGGGATAGTGCAGCAGAGGTTTGGGTGGAATGCTCTTCAAAGGGTTGGTATGGACTCGATGGTCCAGAAGGTTTTACTCTGCACTGTAGGAATTCTGAATAGTCTTCTCTTTACTTGTTATGTCAGTCTGCCAGTCTATTCCAGGTCTTTATCACTTTCCATGTTCATATTGTTTTCAGGATCATTGAGTACTGGGCCTCTGCGTTGCCTCAATAGACAATTGCCTCATACATAGAGACAAAAATAAGTTGAAAACAACAGAACTAGAATCTTAAAAAAATCCAACTGTTCCGAGAGATCACTGCAAGAGACATCACTCCTGGAGAAATGCAACTATTGGTTTACATAGCGTTGCTCCTTTCTCATTTTGAAAGTAAGTGTTTTCACTGTGTCGGAACAAAAACGAAAAAAAAAAATTGCTGTGAGTTTCCAAAAGTCATTCATTTTCTGATGATATTAGAAACAAAGCGCTCTTTTTTGTTTGCTTGTTTTTTTTTGTGTTTTGTATATTATGTAAATCTTGAAATAGAGGAGATTGCTCAATTATTGCATGAGGAACACGACAAAACTATTATGCCATTGTCCATAAAATATAGGAGAAGAATTAAGCCACTCTGCCCTTCAAGTATGTTCCATCATTCGCTCATGGCTAATATGTTTCTCAACCTTATCCTGTTGCTCTCATTCATAAATTTGATCCGCTTACTAATCAAAAGCATATCTTTCTCTGTCTTAAATACATGCAATAAATTGCCCTCCACAGTCTTCTTTGGCAATGAGTTCCACAGATTCACCACCCTATGGCTGAAAAATCTGCTCCTCAACTCATTTTGAAAGGATTGTCCCTTCACTCTGAGGTAGTGCCTTCAGGTCCTAGTCTTTCCTACTAGTCGAATCATCTTCTCCACGTCCACTCTATCCAAGCCTCTCAATATTCTCTAAGTTTCAAGCAGATGCCCCCCTCATCCTTCTAAATATAGACTCAGACTCTTCAACCACTCGCAATGTGACAAACCCTTCATCCTCAGAATCATTCTTGAAAACCTCCTTTAGACCCCCTCAAAGGCCAGTAGAATATTCCTTAGATACAGGGTCCAAAACTGCTCATAATATGCCTAGTGCAGTCTGACTAGAGCCTTCAGCCTCCGCAGCATATAACTATTACACAAACAAGGAGTGCTAAACATTCAACGAGATCAGCTCCTTCTATTAGAATCGGAGTAAGGTTATTTAAGCTCTCGAAACAGATATTGTAAGAGCAGGAAGCTAAGCCATTCAGTCCATCATTGATTCTATTTCAGAAAGTATTCATTGGAACTAAGTTGGCTTTCTCCTGGGCTTACTGTTATCCATCCCTTTGTCTGCTGAACTGTCTATAAGTCTCTCTGGGATCCATCTCCACCTATTCACTCACTCTTTACCCTAAACGTCCCTGTCTTCAGCACACATACCACATTTTCCCAGAAGAAACTCTGGATCCGAAACATTAACCCTGATTTCTCACTCTCTCTCTCTTTATAGATGCTGCCAGATCTGCTGAGTTTCTCTAGCGAGTTTCTTTCTCGACCATGGAAGTTAATCGTTTTCACTACGTCGGTTATCTGTCTGGAATGATGGGAAGGTGTTTGTATTTTAGTGGCATTTTAGTACTTTAGTAGAGCATAATTGTGGAATGTCGGGTGGGAAGTCATCTTGAATGTTGAGTATAAGGTGGGAAAAGGTGGAGTTGGCAATTTTGTCCAGAAGATTAAAAAGGAAACATATTGTTTCAAAGACTGTAGACACTGAGCTTCAGAGGGATTTGTGCTTCCAGGTTCACCAACTACAGAAGGTTAATATACAGTCTGATAGAGCAATTGGGTAAACCAATAAAATAATGTCATGGCAATGCTAGCGAATTTGAATACTTAAGTCGAGAAGCTTGGCTTCAGTTACAGAGCTCAAGGGTTTGACTACATCTAGATAATTGCTCTCCCTATTGAAGGAGGATGTAATTGTGTTGGGAGAATTCTAGGGGAAGTTTTTCTAGACCAATACGTGTAAGATGCAACTTACCTGATGAGGAAAGCTGGGTTTGTGTCTGCTGAAGTTTATCAAATCAACGAAGCTCAGACACAAGAAAGAAAGCTGTTTTATTTTGTAGGAGAATCTAAAACCACCATCTCAAATTAAGGAGACGCTCACTTTAACAGAAAGGAGGACTTTTCTTTTTTCGCATAATCTTTTGATATCACTTTCCCAACGTTGGGAGGAAACAGCAGCTTTAAAATAATTTCGTGGTGGAAGTAGATTATAGAGTCATAGGCGCATAGAATATAACCCTTCTGAATCAACTCATCTATATCAAGTTTTCCTAAACTGACGTATCCCCTTTTGCTTGTCTTTGGGTCGTAACCCTCTAACTTTTTCTTATCCATGTACCTGTCCAAATGTCTGTTAAGTATTTTAAATGTACCCACTCCTACCACTTCCTCTGACAGCTCCTTTCACATACACACAACCCTCTGTGTGGAAAAGATTGCCCTCGGCAACTTTTTAGCATCTTACTTGTCTCACCTTAAACCTATCCTCTACTTTTGGACTCCCATGCCCCGGTGAAGAGACTAGCTATTCGCCTCACCTGTGCCCCTCATGATTTTATAAAGATTGTTATGGTGCAAGCTGGTGAAAATTCATGGGGGTGTATGAAATAATCAAACTATTTTATTGACTTCACAGTTCAAAACAGTCTAACTTTCGATCCTGGTGACAAGATCGTCCAACTGGACATGGCCCACGACTCAGCCGCTTATATATTCACACAAAGCCCTGAAGCTGATCAGGCAGCATCTGCCTACATTAAACAGGAATGGGCTCACAGAAAAGATTTCCTCGAAATTTGGGACCAGGCAGACAGACGCGTGAAGCAGCTCTCCAAAGTCCCACTTGGACTGCGAAAGGAACACATCATGGCGATTCACGCTTACACCCAAGAGTCAGCATTGTACAAGGAGTTTAATGCAGCGACCAGGTGGTATGGCACTAATGATACTGTCTATCAGCAGAAGTTCCATTTCAAAAGTTTCCATTACCTCCTCTCCGTCGCCTTGGACAAGTTAAAGAGGAAGACTCACAAAACATTCCGAGGTGTTCCCATAGAGCTGGGGGCAACGAAGGGGGCTTCTGTGCGGCTGGGACAATTCTCGTCCACGTCTTTGGATCGGTCAGTCGCAATGGGATTCATGGCCATAGATTCGAACAGAAGCACGTTGCTTGAGATAGAAACCAAGCTGGGTGTTCTAATCAGTCGATTTGCAGTCACGCGCTCTGAATACGAAGTACTCGTCCCGCCCATTGAAGTTTTTGAGGTCATAGATGAGCCCAATGTTGGAGTGAACGAGGAAAATAACTTGGTCACAATTCAACTGGCAGTGAAAGGGTGCCAGGGAGCCTTGGTATCTGTCGACACCTCAAATGGTTCTTTCAGAGTGAAAAGGGTCAATGAAGCATCCCCCAACCATTGCACTTTGATGGACAGTGAGAATTTTTGCAAGGCCAGCAACAAATACACAGAGTCCTGCAGTGCAGATAACATTTAATATTATAGGAATGATCGTTGATATTTGCTTAGGGTTTGCTAACATTTGCTTGAGAATTTTAGAAAACCACGTGTCAATTGATAGGCTGGGTATGCCATAGAGTCATATAGCTAGGAAACAGACCCTTCAGTACAACGCGGCCGTGCCATCCAGGTTTTCTAAGTCGAAACAAAACCAGAAATTTTTGGAAAAGCTTGGAGTGTCTGGCAGCATCTGTGGACAGAAATCGGAGTTAACGTTTCAGGTCCAATGAACCTCCCTCAGAACTTATGACAGCTAGGAAAAAGTTAGCTTTTATGCATAAGATAAGGTGGGATACGCAATAAGGAGCAACTGATAGGTGGAGACGGAACCCAAAGAGAGAGAAGAAACATTGGACATATAACGGAGTGGATAATGATCTGACTAGAGAAATGATTCATGGGGACTCTTAGCGCTAACAGTCTCATTGGCCTGTGTTTGGCCCATATCCTTCCAAACCCTTCCTATTCTTACACCCGTCCAAATGTCTTTTAAATTTTGTAAATGTACCCATCTACACCACTTCTGGCAACAAAAAATTTGGGGGGGGGTGGGGAATGAACTGTGGATGCTGGAGATCAGAAACAAAGAGAAACAGAACAAAAACAGGAATTGCTGGAGAAACTCAGCAGGTTTGGAAGCATCTATGAAGAAAAATCAGAGTTAATGCTTCGGGTCACGTGATCATTCCTCGGAACCCAGAACATTCTGAGGAAGGATCACTGAACCCGAACCATTAACTCTGATTTTCTTCACAAATGCTACCAGACCTGCTGAGTTTTTCCAGCAACTTCTGTTCTTGTTCCTGATTTACAGCATCGCAGTTCTTCCATTTTTGTTAAAGAGAATCAGAAATTGTTTTTAAGTACTAAGGCTCCTCAGCTTCCACTGATTTCTATTCACCTCACATGACACCCGTGATCAATCTCCAGGGGAGCGTGGCTATCTGAATTCCTGGTTGGATTGTCAGCGTTTAAAAAGAGTTTGGAACTGGAGGAAGAATGAGTCTTCATGATGTGAAGTTACTGTCATCGATGATGTGTGGAGGTTGGACTACAGGGAAGGGAAAGGGCGAGCGAGAGCAGAAAGCAAAACGGTGTTACATTTCAAAGGAGTCAGTGTAAATCACTGGGAAATACGGATTCCAAATACTTGCGACCTCCATTCCAGACCATCATATCATAAATCTGAGCATTCAGAGTCTTCCCTGGCCTGTTTTGATTCATATTCTACATTTCACATCTCCAAAGTCGAGCAATCACGTACTACATCTTATGTGACTTCGGAGGAAAGTGGAACATTTTGCTCTTTCAAGTCAATCTTTGTTGCTGTCAGAAATGTATTCAAAACTTTAACACCAAAAAATAACTGTTCAAACCCAACAGTTTTCCAAAAGGAGGAAGATATTGTGCCAATTGGGTGATGTTTACCTTGGTAAAATCTGAGTTCTTTCTGGGACCTAGGTCCTGGAATCAGAGATTAAAACAGTGCAGTTTCAGAGACTGAAGATGGAACTATGAAAAACTACAACACAAGACTCCCTGATTGGTATTGGTTGCGAATCACATACGACAGATCAAATGCAGGTGCAGAAAGGAGACAGGTGCATTTTTTTACAAAAAAAAGGACGGTTATTGACAGGGCAGAAGCGGCAGCTGGACAACAGAAGAGAATGAACACGGCAGTGAATAGCGACAGAAAAAGGTACGGGATAAATTCCTGAGCAAGATCAGTCTTAGTGGGACTGAGGACAGTCAGAGCGGGACTGAGATCACTCAAAATGGGACTGAGGGCAGTCAGAGTATGATTGAGGACGGTCAGACTGGGACTGAGGACAGTCAGAGCATGACTTCGGACAATCATAGCGGAAGTGAGGACACTCAGGGTGGGACTGAGATTAGTCTGAGCGTGACCAAGGACAATCAGAGTAGGACAGAGGGCAGACAAAGCCCAACTGAAATCAATCAGAATGAGACTGAGGAGACTCATAGTCAAACTGGTGGCAGTCATAGTGATACTGAGCTTGTTCAGAAGGGGACTGAGGTCAGTCCAACTGAGACCGAGGACAGTTACAGCGGGACTGAGAACAGCCGGACCGAGACTAAGGCAGCCAGAGCGGTACTGATGACAGACAGAGCGGGCCTGAGGTCAGTCAGAGCGGGACTGATGACAGTCAGAGTGGGCCTGAGGTCAGTCAGGGCGGGACTGATGACTGTCAGAGTGGGCCTGAGGTCAGTCAGGGCGGGACTGATTGACAGTCAGAACGTGGCTAAGGACAGCCAGAACTGCACTGAGCACAGTTGGAGAGGGCCTGAGGTCAATTGGAGTAGGACTATGGACAGTCAGAAGGACTGAGGACAGTATTGAACGGTCGTCCCTTCATTCTGAGACTGGGCCTTTGGATCCTCATCTCTCCTACTAGTGAAAACATCTTGGCTATGTCCACTTTACCCAGGCCTCTCAGTATTCCGTATCTTTCAATCAGATTGGTCAGTCAGAGCGGGGCTGGGATCATTCAGAGTGGGACAGAGGTCAGTCAGAGTGGGATTGTGGTCCATCACTATGCGACTGATGAAAGTCAGAGTGCGAATGAAAACAGTCTGGGCGGGGCTGAGGTCAGTCAGCGAGGGTCTGAGATCAGTCTGAGTGGGATTGAGCACAGTCAGTGCAGGACTGAGGCCTGCCAGAGCAAGACTGCTGTCAGTCAGAGGGGAGCATGGAGGTCTGTCACAGTGAGACTAACATCAGTCAGACAGGAAAAGTGATCTGTTAGAGTCATACTGAGGTCACTCAGAGGGGAACAGGCATCTGTAGAGTGAGAGTGAGTACAGTCAGAGTAGAAATGTAAAAAGAGGGGACAGAGGACAGTAAGAGCAGAACTGATGTCAGACAAAGAGGGAGTAAGGCTATTCAGAGAGGGAATGAAGACAATGAGAGTGGTACTGAGGACAATCAAAACGGGATTGAGGACAGGCAGAGAGGTACTGGTCTAGAAAATATTTCCTTGAAATTCTCCCAACCGAGTTACAATCAATCCTCCCTTCAATAAGGAGACCAATCAAATAAATTTGGTCAAACACTTGCCCACTGTAACTGCCGAATTATGCATTTAAATTCCCGAGCAATAGCCATGACATTCGATTAGCTTTTACCAAATGTCTCTAATTGCGTTCTATATGGCATTAGATCATAGAATCCTCACTGCGTGGAAGAATGCCATTTAGCCCATCGATTCCATACCAACCCTCCACAGAGCATCCTACCCAGTCCCATCGCTGTAACCCTGCATTCTCTATTGCAATTCCAATTAACCTTCACATCCCTGATCACTAGGGACAATTTAGCATAGCGTATCAACTTAACCTGCACATCTTTGGACTTTGTGAGAAAACTGGAGCTCCCAGAGGAAACCCCCACAGACATAGGAAGAATGTGCAAACTCCATACAGGAAGCACCCCACCCCCTCCTCCCACACCAGCTGGAATCGATCCCAGCTCCCTGGTGCTATGAGACAGCAGTGCTAACTGCTGAGACACCTTGCTGTCCCCTTACTAGCCTTTTGTAATTATTGGAGCAGCACACAGATCCCTCTGAAGCTCAGATTCTACAAATTTGAGACAATGTGTTTCCTTTTTAACCTTCCTGCCAAAATCAACTTCTTCACACTTTCCCATCTTGTACATAAGTTTCTCGCTAATTCTCCACCGACACTTCACATTTATAGTCTATACAATGACACTGTCACTACAAAACAACCTCCCCATTACTCGGCTGGGTAGATGCAGAGAAAACCATTAACTTCCATGGTAGAAAATAAAAGCACGCTGGAAAAAACTTATCAGGTCTGGCAGCATCTCTGTAAGGGCAGTGAGAAATCAGAGTTAATGTTTCAGATCCAGTGACTCTTTTTCAAAACCATCAGTTCCTAGTGAAAGGCGGTTTATGTGCTGAAGTCAGTGTGGCATTTGGGGTAACGACTGAATGAATAGTAGGAGATGGATCCCAGAGAGACAGAAAGACAGTTAAGCAGACAAAGGAAAAAAGGAAAACATTGTTCGGAAGAATACATTTTGAAACAGAGTCAATGATGAACTGAATGGCTTAGCTTCCTGCTGTTACAATATCTGTTTCGACAGGTTAAATAGACTTCCTCCGAATCTAATAGGAG
The DNA here is from genome assembly GCF_021869965.1 of Rhincodon typus. Classification (NCBI taxonomy): domain Eukaryota; kingdom Metazoa; phylum Chordata; class Chondrichthyes; order Orectolobiformes; family Rhincodontidae; genus Rhincodon; species Rhincodon typus. Next base: position 3,838,763 of record NC_063379.1, on the reverse strand, counting down.
GAGCTGAGCTGGCTGAATGGTTACCACCGTTTGTTCCTGTAATAGATTTGTACTGCTGAGGCGAGATAAGGCTCTTTTCAAACCGCATTTGGAATGTTGTGAGCAGATTTGGACCTCGTATCTAAGGAAGAATTTACTGGCTTTGTTGGGGGGAGGCAAAGAAGGCTTACAAGAATCACCCTGAAGACGAAGGGCTTATAATATGGTGGGGGGTGGTTCCGATGAAGACTCTGGATCTGTACTGAATGGAGTTTAGAAGGATGAGGGGGGAATCTGTTGAAACTTATAGAAGGATGAGGGGGGAATCTGTTGAAACTCATAGAATAATGAGAGGCCTGGATAGAGTGGACGTGGATAAGATGTTTCCGCTAGCAGGAGAGACTAGGACCTCAGGGTACAGCGTCAGAGCGAAGACATGACTGTTTAGAACTAAGAAGAGAGGGTGGTGAATCTTTGGAACTCGATATCATAGAAGACTGTGGAGGCCAAGTCCTTGAGTGAACTTAAGACAGAGAGAAACAGGTTCTGTCAGTAGTGAGGGCATCAAGTGTTATGGGTGACTGCAAGAGAATGGGGTTGAGAAACACATTAACCATGATCAAATGTTGGAGCTGACATGAAGGGCCGAGTGAATTAATTCTTCTCCTACATTTTATGGGCCAATGAGCATCATGGTTTTGTACTGTTCCTCACGCAATAACCTCAGGAAACTAAATGCTTTCCTGTATTTCGAGACTCACACTCTGCACAATTCGCAAAACAAAAAACCAGCACTTTGCTTCCAACATCATCTGCAAATGAATGACTTTTGGAAACTCACCCGTATTAAAAACGTTTACGTTTTCGTCTCCATACACAATGAAAGCGCTTACTTTGAAAGTGAGAAAGGAGTAACACCAATGGCTGCATTGTTCTGGGAGATAAGTCTCTTGCAGTGAGTCCTCAGGCAGGTTGGATTCTTTTAAGATTCTGGTTCTGTTGTTTACCCAGTTTTTTTGTCTGTCTGTGCAAGGGAATTATCCCTTGAGGCAACATATAAGCAAGCATAGCACTCAATGATCGTGAAACCAATATGAACAAGAACATGGAGAATGATCAGAACTTGGAATAGACAGGTGAAATGACACTACAGGTAAAGAGAAAACTCATGTTTTTACTAACTGCGTAAAAGGACCGTTCAAAATGTCTACAGTGCAGAAAGAGGCATTGTACCTTGACCCACCCTGATATAAAACCATAGCTAATCCATGTAGTCTGCACATCTTTAGATTATGGGAGGAAATTAGATCACTCAGTGGAAACTCATGCAGACATGGGGAGAACTTGCAAACTCTACACAGTCACTAGAGGCTACCGATCAAACTGGTGATGTGAGGCAGCAATTCTAATGACTGAGTCACTGTGACACCCACATGTTTTGCTTCTCACATTGCACGCAACCCTTTGCTCTTCGTTTTGTTTTAATCAATTAGGCCTGCACATTCAAAAGTATGTGCACATCTAAAGGGAGATCTATCACAGAATCATACGGTATAGAAGAGACCTTTCAGTCCATCAGGTCTTTACCGCCAAATTAAAATCTGTGTGTTAATTCGATCCATCAAAGCTTTACCATTGAGCGCCGGAAATAGCTAAAATGTTGCAGATGCTGGAAATCTAAAATAAAAAAAGAAAGTGCTGGAGAACTTCTGTGAAGAGAGCAACACATTTAACGTTTCGAGTTCAGCTTGTCTCTTTCTCAGAACTGAAACAAACAAAAGCAGAAATTGCTAGCGATTAAAAACTGCTGAAGTAGTTCCCAAGAAGAATCAACGTTGGATCCAAAACGTTCATTCTTTTTTCTATCTCCACAGATGCTGCCAGACCTGATGAGTTTCTCCACCATTCGCTGTTCCTATGTACCATTCAGTTGTCACCCATTCCACACAACATCAATCACTTGGCACTGTTTTGCATTAAGTTCCATTTGGTCTCTCGAAGTGCCCTGAAAGCTGTTAGTATCTCTTATACATGTCACCTGACTTATGTGTCACCTTTGTGCTTTTGAATTATTCCCCTACAAGTTCATGAAAACGATTTTCAATCATTACGTGACCAGATATCATTTACTGAAAGAATTTACACATTGGAAAGATTTATCAGACAGGTAAATAATTGGAGAATTTTGTTAAGATGGAAATCCAAAGCTAAAAAAAACCCTCGTGATATACATCGCCATTGAGAGAATAGTGTACAGTTTACATATAAATCATTTGCGTTTTCAGCCACATTTGGGATCGTGGAATTTTGTGTTAATTCGTAGATCCTGTGTTAAGACACAAAGGTGGTGAGGGGTGGTGATGGTGGTGCATGGAGATATTGGTCATAAATTGGAAAGAGTGCCATTTTGGTAAAGGAAATGACATTTATTCACATTATCATCAAACATTGATTGATCCTCGGTTATATCTCATCTATAAACTTCAGGCCATCGAATAAAATTTCAAGTGAATTGAATGACAGTATGAGGTAAAAGCAAGTGTCTTATTACGTTATGCCAAGAAATCACCAAACCTCAAAAACCAGAGCATTTCTGAGTTCAGTTAAAGAGAGCAGGTCAAGAACTGACTAAGAGTAAACAAGCCATAGGAATAAACAGAACTTGCTGGAAATCTGAAACAAACAAAAATAGAAATTGTTGCAGATCTGAAACAAACAGAAGCAGAAAGTACTGGAAGTACGAAGGAACCAGAAAGAGAAATTGCTGGAGAAACACAGCAGGCCTATGAGGATCCTTGGAGAAGGGAACAAAGTCAATGTTTTGAATCCAATGACCTTCTTCAGCACTTAATCATTTCTCAGCAATCCACAGACTGGAAAAATTAACTTTGTTTCTCTTTCCACGACTGCTGCCAAACCTACTGAATTTCCCCAGCATTCTGAATTGTTGCTTGTTCCAGATCTCGAGCATCCTCAGTTTTTTGAGAGATAGTAGGAACTGCAGATGCTGGAGAATCTGAGATAACAAGGTGTGGGGCTGGATGAACACAGCTTTTCTGCTCCTCTGAGGCTGCTTGGCCTGCTGCGTTCATCCAGCTCTACACCTTGTTATCCTCAGTTCTTTGTTTTGATTTAAGATACAGGTACTTTTAAACATTAGAAAAAAATTATGAAGGTTTCTGTAGATATGTAAATCGGAAGATATTATCAACATAGCGTAGGCTGTTGAACATGCAATGGGAAATATGAAATAGGAGATTCACTGAAGCATAATTTGTACCTGGCTGTAGAATAGAGCTTTCTCAGTCAAGCTTTTTGAAGGGGAGTTGATGGCCTCGCGATATTATCGCTGGACTGTTAATCCAGAGACCCAGATAACTATCTTGACACCTCAGTTCAAATCCTGCCATGGCAGATGATGGAGTTTGAATTCAATTAAATATCTAATAATGGCCATGAACCTATGTCAGGAAAAACCCATCTGGCTCACTAATGCCCTTTAGGGAAGGATACTGCCACCCTTACCTGGTCTGGCCTACTTGTGACTCTAGGCCCACAGCAATGTGGTTGTCTCTTAACTGCCCTCTGGTCAACTTGGGGTGGGCAATAAACACTGCCTGGTCAGTGATGCCCTCATCCCATGAATGCTTGTTTTAGAATAATCGACGAAAGATAAATAGTGAGAAGCCACAAAACAAAGTGCCACAAAGATACTTGATTGGGTTTAAAAAAATTGCAATTTATATTAATTGCTTAGGTTGAAATATTGAATGTAATGGATCTAGTGTTGCTGACCATATGAAATCATGTAGGAAAATATATTCGGAACAACCTAATGTCGCAGTCGTGGGATATAATAGACAGGGTTGTCAATACAGTGTGAAGGCATTTACTGTGTGGGAATTACAAACAAAACGTCAAAGCAAAGCATAGTTTAATATGATATAATGCTAAATGTGCAGACATAGAGCCAAGGCACTACAATGGCTCTGGAAGATGGCTCACCAGCAACCTCTCAAGGGGCATCAAAATAAGAGCAATGATTGCTGGTGCAGCCGGCAACACCCGCACCCCTACATAAATTATACATATATTTTTAAGATTGACCTGGTTTCCTTCTATATGAATTACACGCGAAGGAAAAGTAAAATATATATTTCAGCTTTTTGTTGCAGCAGTTCCTGTTGACAGATCATCCTCCGTGCTCGTTGATTCCCTCATCTGGTGACCTTTAGATGCACGTGTGTGCAAATTTCTCCAGTCATCAAAAGAAGTGATTTCAGTGCTCTTTCAGTTGTGGATTCCTAGAGATCCACTGCATTATTGTCCCCACATTCATGTTCATCCCTTCAATGCCCACTCCCTAAGGTTTATTGTTGCATCTGTTAACTTGAAGATTAGTCTATCCTTTACTGTGAACTGTGGTCTAATTCTATTTGATAATGCTCCTGTATATTGGCTTTGAAGGTTTAATGGCTTGAAGTCTCCTGTGAATCTCCGTCTAGTGGTAATATCTAGTCTATTGATCCAGGGTCTAAAGTAATCCCCTTGTAGTTTGGGTTCATTTTCCACCATGGAAGATGGCAGAATTTGAATTCAAGAAAAAAAAATAGAATGAAGAGTCTACTGTGAAACCACTGTCGATTGTCAGGAAAATCCCATTTGGTTCACTGATGTATTTTAGGAAAGAAACTATTGTCTGGTCTGCATATGATCCACAGCAATGTATTTGACTCCTATCTGCCCCCTGGGCAATTGGGGATGAGCAATAAATGCTGATCTAGCCAGTGACAACTACAGCTAATTAATATAAATAGAAGAAAAAAGCAAATTTCTGAAGGGATGACTATTTGGACATGTTTCGAGCTTCACAACATAGTAAACATAGGACGACCGGAAGAGCAGCTCAGAAACATATATATCATGCAAATCACGCAAGACAGATTTGAGGTGATATGTCAGTGTTAAAAATCAAGAGGACTCGGGAAATCCAAAAGGCAGGTAAGGTGTGAACCATATTGCTGAGTCTGGAGGCACATGTAAGCCAAACCAGGACAAGATGGCGCTTTCCCTCCCAAAAGGGCATCAGTTAACTAGATGGGCTTTCTTGTTCATTTGACTGTTGAGATCAGACTCTGACTTCCAGACTTTCTCTTTTTCTGAAAAAACGAATTCAAATTCCAAAGTGGGATTTGAGCCCAGGTCCCCAAACATTACATTAATACAGCTAGCCATAATAGCACTTGGCCATCATTTTCGGAGTTGGGTCAGCTTCAGAGATGAAACACTACATCTACTCACCTCTCCATTTCCCTACCCAACATCGCCTCCTTAAAGTAATAGTGATGCACGCAACAGGGAAAGCAACTGTACACATCTTAACCACTCTCAGTGTTCTGGTGCAGCCATTTGTCATTACGTTGAAATGGCACTTTCTGAAGGGCAGCAGAAAATAGGAGCTGCATTTACACGTCTTGTAGGGGGCATAATCTTTGAGACGACATCAGAAAATAAGTCTCGGGATCTGTTCTTTCAGTTGAGCATTCAAGGTCACGACCAATATTGTGAAGACAGGCAAGGAATTCCCCACAGTAACGTAGCCTGACTACGTCGCCCTGAAACCAAACAACTGAAAGTGGCATGATTTGTGGATTATCTCATTGCTGCTTGTGAAAGTTTTCTGTCGACAGATTGAGTGTTGAGAGCTATAAGCTATAAAAAGAATGAGTATATTTCCAAAGAACGATTTTTCTCCAAAGCCTTTGGAACATTTAAGATTGTTCACTATTTGCAGTAAATGCAAACTGTTTCTTGCTTTCAAGAAGCACCTGCTGGTCGAGATAGTAAGAGAGCTGTGGTACAGATCTAACGATAATAAACTAGATGACTGCAAAGTTTTCAGCGAGAATGTTTCTACATTCTTTGCTTTGAATCAAAAGATTTTTTTTAACTTGGGAGTTGACATCAGTTTTTTATAAACTGTACGTACCCTCTGCTCCTGTCAGGATCCTGGTGGTCCACTTTACAGTATCCTGTCTATCTTTTGAACAATCATTTCTCCCATGTGTTTTGCCAAATAAACATTGCACGATAACAAGGGTCGTAACTTTGCTGGTAGCTGGTGCTGAATGTGGTCAATGTGTGAAGCTCAGAATCAGAGGAACAAGGCAGTTCTTAGCCTAATGCATAAAAAGAATTTTGACAGGATGTGTCTTCTCATCTGTGAACGTTACAAAAAGTTTTGTCCTTTCTGAAATGGAGAAAAATATGTGAAATCTATTTACTGCATGATCCATTAACATCAAAGTGCAAAAATATCAACAGTATTTTAATTGACATGAAGTTGTGGATCTGTTCCTGCTTTAACACTCTGTTATGAATCTGAGACACCTCCCCCACTCACATTTCGCTGATCCACAATTTGATTAGGCCCAATCTATTCATCTTACAAACTTTGCTCAACAGTGGAAGCCAAAATGAACAGGGTAACTTATTCACTTTTATAATAAAACATGTTGGAACAACATATCAGTCGCTGGTTGTAGCTTCAATTCAAATTAAGGGCAAAGTGATTATGCCTTCTTGCTTAACTTTGTGTTGCTTTCTCTCGTTCTTCTTCACTTCCGCCGCAAATGCCATGCACTGTTTTCCTTCCTGAAACCGAGTTCTATATTTTCTTCTCTCTCTCCTCAGATGCCATTGTCATCTCTCACCTTTTATTTCCCACTCAACCACACTTTCCCATTCCCCTTCGTAGCTTTCTCCATCACTTCCTTGTTTCTCGTTTCTGCATTCTCCCCCACTCTGAAGCTTCCTCCCTTTAATTTCTTGTCCTCACCACTGCACTGCCCCCCAACTGTGTCTTAAATGCTTTCTCATGTCCATTTAATCACAAAAACTATTGTGCACAACTTTGATTACATATTTGAGAATGTATAGGATTAAGTTCACTGCAGTTCAGAGAATATGTACATGACTGATCCCTGGTAAGAAATGAATATTTTATGAGGAAAATAAGGTTAAATCTCATCTGAAGCCATTAGAATTTAGTGGTGATCTTATTCAAACATACAAAACTTCAGGGTATCCGACAGAGATAGTAGGAACTGCAGATGCTGGAGAATCCGAGACAACAAGGTGCAGGGCTGGATGAACACAGCAGGCCAAGCAGCATCATAGGAGCAGAGAGGCTGACGTTTCGGGCCTAGACCGTTCATCAGAGAAGGGGGAGGGGAAGGGGGTTCTGAAATAAATAGGGAGAGAGTGGGAGGCGGATAGAAGATGGATAGAGGAGAGGATAGGTGGAGAGGAAACAAACAGGTCGAAGAGGCGGGGATGGAGCCAGTAAAGGTGAGTGTAGGTGGGGAGTTAGGAAGGGGAAAGGTCAGTCCAGGGAGGACGGACAGGTCAAGGGGGCGGGATGAGGTTGGTCGGTAGGAGATGGGGGTGCGGCTTGAGGTGGGAGGAGGGGATAGGTGGGAGGAAGAACAGGTTAGGGAGGCAGGGACGAGCTGGACTGGTTTTGGGATGCGGTAGGGGGAGGGGAGATTTTGAAACTGGTGAAATCCACATTGAGACCATTGGGCTGCAGGGTTCCCAAGCTGAATATGAGTTGCTGTTCCTGCAACCTTCGGGTGGCATCGTTGTGGCACTGCAGGAGGTCCAGGATGGATATGTCGTCTGAGGAATGGGAGGGGGAGTTGAAATGGTTCGCGACTGGGAGGTGCAGTTGTTTATTGCGAACCGAGCGTATCTGACAGGGTGGATTCCAAGAAGATGCTTCCAGCCAAGTAAGAAATTATCGTTCAGGGTCTCCCATTTCAGATGAAGGCGCAGAGGGGAGTTTATTTTCTGTCAGTGTGTCAACAGTAGCATAAATATCTTTCTCGGTGAGCAATGCAGACGGTGATATTCAATCTCATTGACACAAGCTCAAGAGATTCCTGCACTGCATGTTTGAGTTACCTCAACTGCATGTTTTGTTTTGAGCAATCAACCTGTGCCTCTGGCCTTCCTGCATTGCCGTTCTTTTGTCATCTGAGGTTAATTTTCTTCCTTTGTTTTATCTTATTCGTTGTCTCTTTCACCTGCAGATACTGTTGATTTGGCCAAAGCCCCATCGAAATTCCACACAAATCAAAAATCCTCTCTCCCTCCACCATATCTGCATTCCTGCCTTCAACTACGAATGTTCAATTTCTGATCTCACGAGCATAAGGATCTGGGAGCAATATCAGATCGGTAATGTACAGTAGTTTTTTTTTGATGCAAGGGTTCAAGGTTCGAGTCCCTGATCAGGCGATGCTTTAAGAGGAGGTGATGGTCTAGTGGTATTATCACTCGGCTATTAATTCAGTGACCCAGTTAATCTACTGGGGACCCTGATTCAAATCCCGCCATGGCCCAGGGTGCAATTTGAATCCAATGTAAAGCTTGGAATCAAAAGTCTAAAGGTGACCATTGATTGCCGTGAGTCCTTTGGGGAAGGAAACTACCATCCTTACCTGGTCTGGTCTGCATATGACTCTAGATCCACAACAATGTGGTTCATGTTCAGCTTCTGGGCACCTTCGGACGGGAAATGAATGCTACACGTCCTATCGATGAATTAAACAAATCATGCGGACCCACAGCATATAAATGTTCATATATCCTACAAGGTGCTCGTGCCATGATAATGTGGTGCAGTCATCTAATGCTCAAGGTTAATGCTTTTAGTACAGAAGTCTCCATGGCAGACGGTAAAAAATGGAAATTCAAAAAAATGAAACACTCATCTAAAGTAGCCACTAGGCACATTAAAAGAAAATAAACACGTGCTGCACTTATTCTATTTGGGGATGGAAAGCTGTCATCCTTATTTGGTCTGCCTACATGTGAATCCAGATTTATTGTAATGTGTCTAAGTCTTAACTGCTCTCTGCACAAGAAATACTGGCCTAGACAAAAACACCAACATCACAGGATTGAAGTAAAAACAAATATCCCAGTGACAATCCTGAACTTAACATTCAGATGACTACATAAAGAATCGTACAGTTTTACAGCAGACACACAGGCACTTCTACCCCAGTCTGCTCCATACCAGCCACTGCCCCAATCTGCTCCAGTCCCATTTCCAGCACTTGGCCTGTAGCCTTGGCAGTTCAAGTGATCATTTAAGTATTTCGTGAATAGTGTGATAGCTCCTGCCATTACCACCTTTTCAAGGAGAGCATTCCAGACAGCCCTCACCTTCTGGGCGGAAATATCTTGCAAACTATCCTTTAGCCTCCTTCTATTTACCTTGAATCAATGTCCTGTAGTTATTGATCATTCGATAGAAAGAGGTGAAGTGTTTCTTCCTATGGATGCCCCTCATAAAACTCAATCAGTTGCCCCTCAAGTCCCCAGCCCTTTCCAGTCTGAGGCAAACAACCCTTGTTATAATGCAACTTCTTCACCCTAGGCAGACTCTGTCTAGAGCTGAAATGCTCCATTTCAGGCAACATCATAGTGAATCTCCTCTATACCCACTCGAATGCAATCAAATCCTTCTTACACTGGGTCGAACAGACCAGCACACAGTATTAGGAGATGGGATATCATGTTGCATCTGTACAGGACATTGGTGTGGCCATGTTAATGATACTGCATACAATTCTGGTCACCTTCTACGTGAAGGATGTTGTTAGACTTGAGATGGTGCAGATAAGATTTATAAGATGTTGCTAAGTTTGGAGGTTTTGAGCTGTAGGGAGCTTTGGAGGCTGAGGTGTGACTTTACAGACAGGAGGAGGACTTACAAACTCCACACAGACAGTCACCGAGGGTGTAATCAAACCTGGGTCCCTGGCACTGTGAAGCAGCCGCGCTAACCACTGAATTGCACTCGTCACATGATGGCCAGGCCAGGTAACGATGGAAGATTTTCTTCCCAAAATGGCCAGATGGAGTTTCCCATTAACAATAGATTCATGATCATGATTAGACCCCTGGTTATAGTCCAGCAGGTTTATTTGAAATCACAACCTTTCAGAGCGTGACTCTTTCACCAGGTGATGAACCTGGTGTCATGTTACTTCTGACTTTGTCCACCCCGGTCCAACATTGGCATCTCCACATCTTCATTAGACCCCAATTCCAGGTTTTTATTGATTTCAAATTCCACAATCTGACATGGTGGTATTCAAACCCAGAATGCCAGAATATTACCTGAGTTTCTGGATTAACAGTCCAGCAATAATAACACTCGGCCATCGCCTCACCCTCAAATACTGTTTGGAGAGCCAGATACTTGTTACTTGCTCACTCTTTCTCTGTTTCACTCACTCCCTTGGCCTCATCCATACTTTCTGTCTCTATTGGCTCTCTCTCTCTCTCTCTCTCTCTCTCTATTTCAGCCTCTCTCTTGCCCTCTCTGCTTGCTTGCTCTTTCTCTCTCGTTCTCTCATGCTTGTTCTCTCATGCTCTCTCTCTTGCTCCCTCTATCTCTCTCACACACTTTCATGCTCTCTTGCCCTCCTGCTCGGTCTCTCACTTGCTCACTGGATTGTTTGTTTTCTCTCACTCATTCTCTCATACACTCTCCCTCATACTCCCTTGTTCTCTCTCTTACCCTCTCACACAGACTCGCTGCCTTGGTCTTGATCTCAATCACACTTTCTTTCTCTCACTCTGTCTTTCTCGAGTTTTTTTTCTCATTCGTTCTTTCCCTTGCATACTCTCTCTCTCATTGTCTCTCACTTTCTCTCTCTCAATCACACTTTCTCTCTCTTTCTCACCCCACCTTTTGCTCTCTTGCTCACTTTCTGATTTGGTCTGTCACTCTGTCTCTTTCATGCTCTGACTTACTCTCCCACTTTCTCTCTTTCTCACTTACTCGCTCTGTCTCTTGCACTCTCACTCACTGTCTCGTTCACTCAATCACTCACTTAATCTTTCTCTCTCTCCCTCGCTCACTCTCTTGCTCATGCTCTCTCTGCTCACTTTCCCTCTAATCTGGTCACTCCCTCTCACGTATTCTCTCTTCTTGCTCTGTTCCTTCCTTATTCTCACTCTTTCTCACTCTCTCCCACTCATTCTGTCCATCACACACTCTTTCTCAATCTCTTTCTCTTTGTCTGGCTTACTGTCTCCCTCTGTCTCTCATCACTTTTTCCTTCCCTTTCTCTCGGTCAGCCATTCACACTCTCCATCTTCCTCACTCTCTTTCTTGCTCATCCATTGTCTCACTCACACTCTCCCTTGCTCGCTCTCTCTCGTTCTGTCTCTCGTTTGGTTGTTCTAGCTCTCCTGCTCATTCTGTTTCTCCCTGATTACTCTCTCTCTTGCTCTCTCCCTCGAGCATAGGGTCTCTCATTATCTCTCTCTCCTCACTCTCTCTCTTTCACACACTATCTATCTCGCGCTCTCACCCTTGCTCACTTCTTCTCTCATTCTCTCTCACTGTCTCTCTCTGCACTCACTCGTTCTCTCTCTCTCTCTTGTTCTCTCCCTTACTTTCTGATGTTCTCAGAAGATTGTTTTTGGAATATTCCTTCTCAATAGGCAGTGAATACATAGAAGTTGAATATTTGTAAGGCAGATCTAAATAAATTCGTGGTAAGCAAGGAATTGAAAGGTTCTCCATCCACGACGAGATTATGTAGTGATGAGCTCAGCCATGAAAATAGTGAGCAGGGGAGCTAAGTGGACTACTTCTGCTACCAAATCTGTGCTCATTTGGTCATCGGCCGTTATATTCTGAAGTGCAGGTGGAGGCACGCACTGGTACAGAAATTCACATGTACTGAAATATGCATCAATAAAATAATTATAGGTTATTTTTCAAACACAAGGTCAGAAAGGACACTGAGTGAGATGTATCAGTGCAGTCAAGCATAAGTATGACAGTAATAGTGTTGGGGGTAAATTACCACAAGCTACCTTTAATTCAGTGACTTATGAAGAAATCTCTCAGACAACCAAATACTGAAACAACGATTTAAGCTTTATTGTATGTAGCAGCCAAAAATAATTTCCTTCATGTCGGCAAATTAGGCCTCACAATTCAACTTAGCTATTACCCAATTAATGGTGGAATATAGCTAAGATTCCATCCAAAACCATCTGTCTCTTGATAGGTCCAGAGTTTGATCCTTGTGCAGCGTTGCTCTCCAGTGTTCTGCTGCTGAAGAAGTTGAATTCTTGCAGGATTTTCTATATTGTTAAGCTCATGGTGTGACATTATTTGTGACACTTCTGAGGTCACTAAATCTGTCGCTTGCTTACTTACCAGGAGTGAAAGTCAGTTGTTCTCAAACTAATTTCTCTTTTCCTTGTCACAGACAGTGTTAGTTGTTGGTTCGAAAAACAATATGTCCTATCATTAACTCCATAAATTCTTCTTCAGGGCAATCATTTAGCACTGTGGCGAGTTTTCAAGCGGTTTCTTTATGTAACTTGAACCCCTTCTTTTCCCAGATAACGAATTGTTTTAACTTCCTTTTCCTTTTATCTCTGGGAGCAATTTATTCCAGAAAGAGTTATTGCTGATTCTTTTAATCCATGAACAACTATTGAAGTTCTGAAACCTGCAATGTCATTATTACCAATGTTAGAATTCAAATAGAATCGAATTCCTGCAGTGCCCAAATGAGGCCATTCGGCCCAATCCTCCGAAATGCATCCGAAGCCATTCCCCCAGCCTATCCGGCCAAACCCTGATTTACCGTGGCCAATGCACCTGGCCTTCACATCCCTGGACACTGCAGGGAAATTTAGCACGGTCAATCCATTTAATCTGCACATCTTTGAACTGTGGGAAGAAATTGGAGCATCCAGACGAAACCCACACAGACACATGGAGAATGTGCAAACTCCCTACAGACAGTCAACAAAATAACCATCTTGCTCTCAATAATTGTTTGATAGTTAATAATTTGATCATTTCTGAAAAAGACACGTTTAATCAATGTTTTCCACCTTACATGTATCAGGGCTTACAGGGCCACACAGACAAAAGTAAAGTACATGCATTATTCCTGTTCCAATTTAACAATCATCATCTCGCTCATTTTTCAGGGCAATGCTATGAAACATCAGAGTCAACATGCCTGTATAAAAGTTAAGTGAAGCTTGGCAATTAACTGACAATCATCATATAAATGGTCTATTATCTATGGCAGCTATGGCCTCTGTCAAACAGAATCAATTTGTCAACCTATCTCTATTCTCTTTTCACACATCATGAATTTGTTGTTTCAAAATACATTGGACCTATTCAGAACACCCAAATCAGTTTGAGCCTAAAAGCTTCGACGAGGTGTGTGTGTGATTTTTTTTTTCTGCCCAGCAACACTCAAAATAATATCAATTAGCCATCAACTATCAACGAAGCATTGAGTCACGATTGTTGAATCACCAAAAAGGAAGCATGCACTGTAAAAAAAAATGAAGCACGCACCATCAGTTCTATACCATGCACTATCTATTATCAAGCATTAATAATCAAGTACGTTATATAAAGCCTGAAGCAAGTACTATTAGTTGTGTTTTATGCATTATTTTCAAGAATTGATAATTAAGCATGTAATATGAAATATGAAGCGTGCACTATCCTTATATATCATGAACTTTTCTTTCAGAAAGTATTGATAATCAAGTACGTTATCTAAAGCATGAAGCATGTTGCGTATCTTGCACTAACTATTATCAAGCATCAATAATCAGGTAAGTATATAAGAAATGAAGTGTGTCCTATCAGTTATCGACCATGAACTATCGATTAGCGAGCATTGTTAATCAAGCATGCAATATAAAATATGAACATGCAATATCAATTATATACTGTGCAGTATTGTCAAGCATTGGCAATCAAGTATGCAATAAAAAACATGAAGCATGCATTATCAGTTATATACCGTGCACTATCATTTAACGAGCATTGATAATCAAGAATGTAATATAAACCATGAAGCATGCACTTTCAGTATGTGACATGCACTATCTATTATCAAGCCTTTATAATCTGTTAGCTACCAGTTTCTTATTGTTGAGCTGGGAAGTGATGTCTTTCATTCCAAGCTGACAAGGTTTTCTGCCTGGGAAGAGCTGACCAACTCTGGAGAAGTTCCTTTTCCCTCTTCTGACTTCGAATTTGCCATTGTAAGTGTCTACCATCACCTTGATACCCTCGCATCCGCTCGAAGCAAGTTTAATCTTGATCCACTTCATATTGTCTTTCTTTTCCCACTGCGGTTTGTTTTTAACTTTGAAGACCTCGGTGGGTGGGATCAGGACTTCGTCTTCATCCTTGAAGTCTGAGAATTGTTTGATGAGCACCCCCAGCTTGGTCTTTATTTCAAACAGCGTGTTGGACTTGGAATTTCTGTTCATGAACTGCATGGCTACTGACTGGCGTAAAGAGGTGGATGAGAATTGACCCAGCCGGACTTTGTCTCCCTTTGTGGCATTGAATAGGTTCTGAACTCCACGGAAAGTGAGCCGCTCCTTTTGCTGAAACTTAGCCAGAGCTACAGAGAGGAGATAATGGAAACTTTTGAAATGGAACTTCTTCTGATAGATGGCATCACTTGCTCCATACTTTCTGGAGGCTGCATTAAACTCCTGGTACAATCTGGAGTGTTGAGTATAAGCATTAATAGCCATCAAATGCTCCCTGCGCAATCCCAGTGGAATGGTGCAATTTGGTCCCAAACTTGTATCTGCATATTCCCACACTTTAAGGAAATCTCTTCTATCTTGCCATTCCTTTCTGATATAGTCAATCGCTGCCTGGTCTGTTGTGTCTGTCTGGGTGAATATATAGGCAGTAGAGCTCTTTGCCATGTCCAGATTGATGCATTTTCCACTGAGTTTCTCAGCTGAAGTTCGCTGATCTGTGAAATAAAGTGGGATTTATTCAGCAATGTTGATGCATGGTGGATACAAATGTGTCAGAGACCTACTACATTAATGTTGTGACCCCTACAAATGAGAAGCAGCAAAGCAATTATATTTTTCTGCTGTATACTGCACTGTATTGCAATCTCATAGCTGCCTCTTCAGCACGATTGGCCTAGTATTCTGCCATTCCCACTTCAGTCCTCCAAAAGAATGTCCAAGATTAGACAATTTAGGCATAGTCAATATCGGGATCAGACCTTAATTATTTGAACCATACAGTTTGAGAGGAGGTGATGGTGGAAATGTGTAAAACATTGGTTAGGCCACAGCGAACGTATTGTGTGCATTCTGGAATCCACATCGTAGAAGGGATGTGATAGCACTGGAGAGGAGATTTACCGGGATGTTGCCTTGTGTCATGATTGGTGTATCATCAATAATCAAGCGTGCAATATAAAACATGTACCGTCAGTTATATACCATGCACTATCTCCCAACAAACATTGATAATCAAAAATGTAATATAAAACACGAAACATCCATTACTAATCATACACATGCACTATCTATTACCAAGCATAGATATTCGAGCATGTAATGTAAAACATGAAACATGCATTGCCAGTTATATACCATGCACTATTGCTTATCGAGAATAGCTATTAAAGCATGTGATATAAATCATGTAACGTCCATTATCAGTTATATACCATGCACTATCTATTATCAAGCTTTAATAATTTATCACTTATCAGCCTATATCTTTGAGCAGGAAAGCAATGTGTTTGATTCGGAGCTGAAAACTTTCCCTCTCTGATAAGCACTGAGAGTTTCAGTTAAGGACAAGCTGGGGATGTTTCCCTTCGAGGGGGGGAGGAATTGAGTTTTAAAATAACTAGATGAACAAAATTATCAGGAATATAGATTATGTAGATAGGAAGAAACATTTCCCCTTGATGGAGAGATCAGTAACTGGGGAATATAGATTTAAGGTCAAAGGCAGGAGGTTTAAAGGAGATCTGTTGTAATATTATTTCACCCAGGGGATGGTGGAAATCTGGAACTCACTGCCTGTAAAGTACAGGAAGAAACTCTCATCACATTGAGGAAGTATTTAGATGTGCACTTGCAATGCCAAGTCTTATAATGCTCAGGGCCAAGAGCTCGGAAATGGTTATAGAATAGTTAGCTGATTGTTTTTGATCAGCACAGACTCGCTGGGGCCAGGGACCTTTTTCTCTGCTGTAGAGCCCTATGCCTTTTGGCTCCATTCAAAGGAAACTCAGTCTTCCACATGTCTACCACAGTATGGCTGTGATGTGGGGAAAAGTCTAAGCTGCCACAACATGAAGAAATATTCACATGCATTTGAAAATCAAGTAATATTCTTATTGACACTTATCCATCATTCAACATGGTTCATAGTAACGGGCTGTTCAACAAACGTAGGATAATCTGACTGCAGCTTATTCAATTTCTGAATCATCACAAAGAGCGTAGGGGCATTCTTAAGGGAGAAATCAGGAAGGCAAAGAGGGGGTATAAGATAACATGGACAGATAAGGTCAAGGAGAATCCAAAGAGATTCTACAAATACATTAAGATGTAAAGGCTAACTAAAGAGAGGGTAGGGACGCTTAAAGTTCAAGGATCTTGTCATTGTGTTGAACTCCAGGAGATGAGAGAGATGTTAAGTGGATTTTTCACGTCAGTTTTTACTGTGGAGAAAGAAATGGGGTCTAGATAATGCAGAGAAATAACCTTTGATGTTTTAAAAACCTTTCACATTACATCAGAAGAAGTTTGAGAGGTCTTAGAGAATATAAAGGTGAATAAATCTCCGAGGCCTGATCCAATGTATCCCAGAATATTGATTGATTGATTGATTTTATTGTCACGTGCACCTAAATACAGTGCAAAGCTTTGTTTACGAGCAGTACAGACAGATCAAGCAAGCAAAGGATGTACAGATCATAAATATTTAGAGGCGTACAGGTTACATTGCAGGTCACATTATTTGTGGCTAGAACCCATTCAACAGTCTGATAACGGCCGGAAAGAAACTGTTCCTGAACCTGCTTGTGTGTGTGTTCAGGCTTCTGTATCTTCTGTCTGATGGAAGAGGTTGTAGGAGATCATTACCAGGATGCAGATGGGTCTTTGATGATGACCACTTTTCCACGGCAGCAAGCCATGGATGGAAGGTTGGCTTCCACAATGGCCTGGGTTGTGCACAGCACCTTCGATAGTTTCTTAAAGTCCTGGGCAGAAGTTGCCATACCAGGCCAATATGCACGCGGACAGTATGTTTTCAATGGTGCACCTCTAGAAGTTGGTGAGGGACATTATGGCCAAATGGCGGAGGAAGCAGAGGCGTTGTTGTGCCTTCTTGACTGTCGCATTTACGTTTGAAATCCAGACAGCAGAGGCTGTCTGTTATCATGACTCCGAGGAACTTGATGTTCTTCATTCTCTCATCCACAGTTCCATTAATGTAGATGGGGGCATGTTCTCCCCCATTCTTTCTGAAGTCGATTATCAGTTCTTTAGTTTTGCTGACGTTGAGAGACAGATAGTTTTCATTGCACTATGTCACCAAGCCCTCTATTTTTTGCATTTTGACTCATCGATGTCGGATATGGTGGTGTCATCAGTGAACTTGCAGATGGCGGTCATTCAGAATTTGGTAACACGGTTGTAGGTATAAACAGATTACATTAGGGGGCTGAGGATGTATCCCTGGGGGGATGAGCTCCTGTGTTGAATGTTATTGTGGAAGAGGTGCAGTTACCTATCCTCACTGATTGCAGCCTATGAGTCAGAAAACTGAGGATCCAATTGCTGAGAGCAGAACCGAGACCAAGCTCTCACAGTTTTGAGATCAGTCTGGAGGGGTTAATGTTTTTGAAGCTGGAGCTGTAGTCAATAAGATGTGTGGGAAGTTGTGGGAACAATGTTGTAGGAGTAAGGAAGGAAATTACGAGACCCCTGAAGAAACATTTGCATCATCTCTAACTATGGGTGAGTTGCCTGATGAGTGGAAGGTAGCTAATATTGTACCTTTGTTTAATAAAGGTTGTAAGGAGAAACCGGGAAAGTATAGACCTCTAAGTCTGTCTTCGGTTGTGGGTAAATTGTTGGAGGTGATTATAACAGATAGGATTTATGTACATTTAGAGGGTCAAGATTTGATTTTGGATAATCAACACGGTTTTGTGTGAGAAAAATCGTGTCTCACAAGCTTGATTGAGTTTCTTGAGGAAGTTTCCAAAAAGGTTGATGATGGCAGAGCGGTAGAAGTCGTTTAGTTGGATTTCAGTAAAGTCTTTGACAAAGTTCCACATGGTAGACTAATTAATAAAACTAGGTCAAATGGGCTTCAGGGTGAGCTTGCCCTTTGGATTCACACTTGGCTTAACGCTTGGAGACAGAGAGCAATGGTGAGGGTTGCCTTTTGGACTGGAGGTCTGTCACCAGTGGTGTTCCACAGAGTTGATTCTGGGTCCTCTTTTGCTTGTCATTTATATAAATAATTTGGATGAGAATATAGAAGGCATGGTTAGTAAGTTTGGGGATGACAACAACATTGGTGGCATTGTTGACAGTGAAGAAGGGATCTTGATCAAATGGGGCAATGGACTGAAATGGCAGATGGAGTTCAATCTGTTTAAATGCGCTGTTTTGCATTTTGGTACAACAAGCAAGGGTAGTGCTGATACAATTAATGGTAGGGCCTTGCGTAGTGTTGTAGAATAGAGGGACCTGGGGTGCAGGTACATAATTCTTAAAAATTTGCATCCCATATTGACAGGATGGTTAAACAAGCGTTTGTCATGCTTGCCTTCATTGCTCAGTCCTTTGAGTATAGGATTTGAGATGTTATGTTAAGGTTTTACAGGGCACTGGTGAGGCGTCTTTTGGAATACAGTGTCTAGTTCTGGTCGCCCAGTTACCGGAAGGGCATTATTAAGCTGGAGACGGTTCAGAATAGATTTACTGGGATGTTGCTGGGTATTGAAAGTTTGAATTATAAGGAAAGACTGGATAGGCTGGGACTTTTTCCATTGGAGAGTAAGAGGTTGAGAGGTGACCTAATAGAAATATAAAAAATAATGAGAGGTATACATCCAAACGATAGTAATCGTCTTTTCCCTAAGATGGGTAATTTCAAACAAGTGGGCACACTTTTAAGGTGAGAAGAGAGAGATTTAAAAGACATGAGGCAGATATTTTACTCAGAGGGTGGTCGGCGTGTGGAATGAACTGTTTCATGAAGTGGTGGATGCAGGTGCAATTACAATGTTTAAAAGACATTTGAATGGATATATGAATAGGAAAGGATTGGAGCATTATAGGACAGTAGCAGGCAGGCGGGACTACTTTAGTTTGGGATTCTGTTCTGCATGGACTGGTCAGACCAAAGGGTCTATTTCTGTGCTGTATGACTCTAACTGCATGACTACAAGTACTGAGTGAGTAAGCAAGTGAGTGCCAGCAAACAAGTAATTGAGTGAGCCAGTGAGTGAGCACAAAGAATATGTGAATGAATAAGTGCCAGTGAGTGAAGGAGGAAGTGCGTAAGTGAATGAGCACCAGTAGAGAGTGAATCAGCGAATGCAAGTATTGACTAAGTAAATGAGTGAGTTAGCGTTAATGAATGAGTGCCAATAATAGGGTGAGTGCCTGGGTAAGAGAAAATGAATAAGTGAGTGAGTGTTTGTGAGTGATTGAATGAGGGAAACAGTGAGTGTTAGTGAGTGATTGAATGAGGGAGAGAGTGAGTGTTAGTGAGTGAGTGAGGGAGCGAGTGAGTGTTAGTGAGTGAGGGAGCGAGTGAGTGTTAGTGAGTGAGTGAGTGAGGGAAGGAGGGGTGAGTGA
>NC_063379.1:3791660-3819028 GCF_021869965.1 Rhincodon typus | reverse complement strand
TGTTAGCGAGTGAGTGAGAGAGGGAGAGAGTGAGTGTTAGTGAGTGAGTGAGGGAGGGAGAGAGTGAGGGAGGGAAGGCGGGGTGAGTGAATGAGTGACAGCCAGTGAGCCCCAGTTAGTGCATGCATACCAGCGAGTGATTGAGTGGGAAAGGGAATGACTGAATGAATAATTGCCAGTGAGTGACTAAGTGAGTTTGTGAATAAGTGAGTGAGGAGTACCAATGAGACAGTGAGAGAATGAATAAGTCAGTGCGTGAAAGAGGGTCAGTAAGTGAGTGAATGAGTGAGGGAGGCAATGGTTGAATTAATGAGTGAATGAGTGCATTAGAGAGTGAGTGGGGAGAGAGTAAGTGAATGAATGAGTGTCAGTGAAGGAGTTAGTGAGTGAAAGAGTGAGTGAGCAACAGAAGTTAGTAAGTGAATGAGTTACTATGAGGGTGTGAGTGCATGCCTATAAGACAGTAAGTGCCATTGAGTGTGAGTAAATGGGTGAATGAGTGTCAGTGAGTGCGTGAATGCCAGTGAGTATGGGAGGGAGATAGTTAGTGTTAGTGAAGGAGTGAGGGAGGGATGAATGAATGAGTGAGAGCCCTGAGTGAGAGCCCGTCAGTGCCAGTGACTATGTGAATACCAGTGAGTGATGAGTGATGAGAGGGAGTGAGTGCTTGAATAAATGCTAGTGAGTAACGAGTAAGCGTACAAATAAGTGAGTGAGTACAATTGAGCGCATGAATGAATGAATATGCCAGTGTGCGACAGAGTGCCAGTAAGTGAGTGAATAACTGAGTGAGTGTTAATGAGTGAGTAAGTGAGGAAGACAGTGGGTAAATTAGTCAGTGAGTCATTGAGTGCAAGTGAATGTGTTTGCAAGTAAGTGGGGAGTGAGCAAATGAGTGAGTGAGCAAGCGAGTGAGTGAGCAAGCGCCAGTAGCGAGTGAGTGAACGAGTTGCTGTGAGTGTGTGAGCGAATGCCAATGAGAGAGTAAGTGCCATTGAGTATGAGAAAATGAGTGAATGGGTGTCAGTGAGGGAGCGAATGCCAGTGATTGACAGCCAGTGAATGAGTCAATGAGTGTGTGAGTGAACACCAGCGTGTAAGTGAATCAGCAACTCAGTGATGACCAAGAGTGAATGAATGAACACGTGCCAGGCAGTGAGGGAGAGATCGTGTGAGTGAGTAAAGTAGTGAGTGGGGGAGTGAATGAGTAAATGAGTGAGTGACTGTGTGGGTGGTTGGGTGAGTGAGGGGGTGTATGATTGAATCATTCGGTAAGTGAGTGTACTGAATGAGTGAGTGAATAAGTGTCAATGAGGAATGAGTGGTTGAGTCAGTGAGTATCAGTTGTGAGTGAGTGAGTGAAAGAGTGAGTCAGTGTATGAGTAACTGGGTCAGTGAGTGACGGGATGAATGAGTGAGTGCCATTGAGTGAATGAGTGGGGAGAGAGAGTGCCTGGATAACTTCCAGTGAATGAGTGAGTGGCAGTAGTAAATGAGTGAATGAGTGAGTTAACATGTGTGAGTGAATGTCAATGAGTGAGTGAGAGCGAGCGTGTGAATGAATGAGTGAGGAGAGAGAGAGTGAGTGAATGAATAAATGCCAGTGAGGGAGTGAGTGAGTGAGCCCCAGCAGTGAGTGCTAAATTAGTGTGAATATTTGAGTGAGTGCCATTGAGTGGGTAAATGCTTGTGTGTGCCAGAGAACGAATGAATGACTGCATTTGAGTGAGTGAGTAAATTAGTGAGTGAGTGAACAAATGCATAAGTGCCAACAAGTGTATGAGTGCCTGTGCATTAATGAATGAGGGAGTGAGGGAGAGAACGAGTAAGAGAGTGCCAGTGAATGAGCGAGTGGGTGAGTGCATAAACGAATAAGCCAGTGAGTGAGTTAATGAATAATTGTCAGTGACTGAGTGAGTGAGTGAGAAGAAAGAGCAAGTAAACAAATAAGTGACAAGTGAGGGAGAGAATATGTGAATGAGAGAGCGCCGATAGTGAGTCAGTGAATGGGTGAGTGAATGAGTGGGTGTGTGGGTAGGTGGGTAGGTGGGTGATTGAGGGGATGTGTGAATGAGTGGGTACATGAGGTGATGAGTGAGTGACTGAGTGAATAAATGAGTGAGTGCCAGTGAGTGAGTGGGAAGAGAGTGGATAAATTAATATGTGTGAGTGGACTGAGTGAATGAGCACAAGTAGTGAGTGAGTGAATGGGAACCTGTTTGTGTGAGTGAATGCTAATGAGAAACTGAGTGATGAATGAGTGAGTCCCAGTGAGTGAGTGATTGAGTGCCAATGAGAGAGTGAGTAAATGAATGCCAGTGAATGAGTGAGTGCGACTGAGTGAGTCAATAAGTCTGTGAGTGAGTGCCATTGTGTGACGAGTTAGCAAATGAGTGGGGACACAGTGAGTGAATGAATGTGTCAGGCAATGAGGAAGAGAGTGTGTGAGTGAATGAGTGAGTCAGTGAATGAGCAAGTGAGTGAATAGTTGTGTAAGTGGTTGGATGAATGAGGGGATGCGTGAGTGGATGCATGATTGGGTGACTGAGTGTAATGAATGAGTGTAATGTGTGAATAAGCAACAGTGACGGAGTGAGTTAGTGCGTGAGTAAGAGAGTGAATGAGTTAATCAGTGAATGAGGAAGTGTATGAGTGAGTGATTGTGTGGGTAAGTTGGGGAATGAATGAGTGAGCGGATGTGTTAGTGGATGAATGAGTGAATGAGTGCGAGTGAATGAATGAGTGGGGAGAGAGTGAATGAATGCATAGGTTCCATTGAATGAGTGAGCATCCCCAGTAGTGAATGAGTGAGTTAGTGCGTGTGAGTGAATACCAATCAGTGAGTGAGAGCCAATGAAAGAGTTAGTGAGGGGTGAGAGAGGGTGAATGAATGAATAAGTGGCAATGAGGGGGTGAGTGGGTGAGTGAGTGAGCACCAAGAGTGAATGAGTGTGCATGTTAGAGCGAATACCATTGAGTGAGTGAGTGTGTGCCTGCCAGTGAGTGAGTAACTAAATGAGTAAGTGAGCGAGTGAAGGAGTGACTGAGTGATTGAATGCATAGCTGCAAATGACTGCATGAGTACCAGTGTGCTAGTGAGTGAGTTAGTGAGGGAGGGATTAATTGAGAGAGTGAGTACTAATGAATGAGTGAGGGAGGGAGAGAGTGAGTGAGGGAGGGAAGGGTGAGAGAATGAGAGAGCGAGAGACAATGATTTTCAGTGAATGTCAGTACCAGTGAGTGACTGGTTGGGGAGAGAGAGTGAATGAGTGCGTATGTGATTGCGTGAGTGAGTGCCAGTAAGTCAGTGAATGTGTTTCAGTGAGTGAGTGAAGGAAACAATGGTTGAATTAGTGAATGAGTGAGTAACTGAGTGCAAGGGAGTGCGTTAACAAGTGAGTGGGGAGAGATTGCGTGAATGAATAAATTTCAGTGAGCGAATGAATGACTGAGTTACTGTGAGTGAGTGAATGCCAATGAGAGAGTAAGTGCCCTTCAGTGTAAGAGAATGAGTGTCAGTGAGTGAGTGTCAGTAAAGTGAGTCAATGAGAGTGTGAGTGAGTGCCAGTCAGTCAGTAAATTAGTGACACTGTGGGAAGAGAGAGTGAGTGAATGAATAAGTGCCAGCCAGTGAGGGAGAGAGTGTGTGAATAAGTGAGCGCCAGTAGTGAGTGAGGGTGTGAATGTGTAAGTAAGTGAGTGAGTGATTGTGTGGGTGGTTGCATGAGTGAAGGGATGTGTGACCAAGTGAGCGGTTGCATGATTGGGTGAGTGAGTGTAATGTATGAGGGAATAAGCACCAGTGAGAGCGAGTGGTTGAGACAGTGAGTGCCAGCAGTGAGTATGTGAGTGAAAGAGTGAGTAAGTAGCTGAGTGAGAGATTGTTTGGGTGGGTGGGTGTATGAGTGAGTGAAGGGATGGCTGAGTGGATGAATGAGGGAGTGCCAGTGAGTGAATGAGTGGGAAGAGGGAGCAAGTGAATGGGTAAATTCTAGAAAGTGAATGAGTGCCAGTAGCGAGTGAGTGAATGAGTGAGTTTGTAAGTGTGAGTGAATGCCAATGAGTGAGTGAGAGCTAGTGAGTGAATGAATAAGTGCCAGTGAGGAAGTTAGTGGGTGGGTGAGTGAGTGCCAGTATGAGTAAATGTGTGGGTTAGTGTGAATGTGCGAGTGGCTGCCATTGGGAGAGTGTGTGCATGTGTGTGCCAGTGAGTGTGAGAGAATGAGTTTGTAAGTGCCAGAGAGTGAGTAAATGAGTGAGGGAGTGAACGAATGCATAAGTGCCAACATGTATATATGATTGCCAGTGAGTTAGCGAGTGGATGAGTGAAGGAGTGAATGAGTGAGTTAGTGCCACTGAATGAGTGCTTCTGAGTGATACGGAGCCAGTGAGTGAGTGAATGAGAGGGGCTTGAATGAATAAGTGCCAGTGGGGGAGAGAGTGGGTGAGTGAGTGAGGGCCAGCAGCGAGTAACTAAATTAGTGAGTTATCTTGAATGTGTGTGAGTGTCATTGAGAGAATCAGTGTGTGTGGGTGCCAGTGAGTGTGAGAGAATGAGTGAGTGAGTGAATGAGTGAGTGAGTGAACGCATGCATAAGTGCAAACCAGTGTTTGAGTGCCAGTGAGTTAGTGAGTGAGGAAGTAAGGGAGAGAATGAGTGGATGAATTTTAGTGAGTGAGTCAGTGAATGCATAAGTGATATTACAAGAATGTATCAGTGTCTACCAGTGACTGACTAAGTGAATGAGTGAATCAGTGAGTGAGCGTCAATGAGTGCCAGTGAGTGAGCGAATGCTAGTGAGTGAGTGTGTGAATGAGTAATTTGGTGAGTGCCTGTTAATAAGTAAGTGATTGAATGCGGGATTGAAGAGAGTGAGTGAGTTTTGGGATAGAGAGTGAGTGAGTAAGGACAGAGAGTAAGTGATTGAATGCTGAGTGATTGAAGGAGAGACTGTTTGAGTGAGTGAGCGCCAGTCGTGAGTTCATGAGTGATTGAGTGCATGAGTGAGTGAGGGGGGTGGGTGCATGAATGAGTGTATGCCAGCGAGTGAGTGAGTGGGGAGATGGGGGAGTGAATGGATAAGTACCAGAGTGAATGAGTGAGACAGTGAGTGAGCGTGAGTGAGTTAACCCCAGTGAACGTATGAGTGAGTGACTGAGTCAGTGATGTGAGTGAGTGAGTGCCAATGAGTATGTGAGTGAAAGAATGAATGTCAGTAAATGAATGCCAGTGAGTGTTAATACCATTGGGTGAATGCCAGTGAGTGAGTGTCATCAATGTGTACAGGGAGGCCTTAGGGAACATCGAGAACTCACAACACCTCGGAATTGTCCTGTCAGCCAAAGCACCTGAAGAGATGAAGAAATCCAGCATCACCTCCGGTATACTAGCAGAGCCTTTGGTGGTCCAAGGAAAAAGGTTTTTGAGGGTGTTCCTACACCAAGACCATGGTTTACAGAGCTGTGGTGGTTCCCACACTCTTATACGGCTGAGACGTGGACTACCTACAACAGACAAGTCAAGGCGCTGGAACAGTACTACACTGCTGCCTGAGCAAGATCCTACAAATCCGCTGGGAAGATAGATGCACTAACACCAGCAACCTCGACCAGGCCAACATCCCCAGCATCGAGACACTGACCAACATTGATTGGCTACGATGAGCTGGGCACGGCGTCTGCACGACCAACACAAGAGTCAATAAACAGGTGCTTAACTACCAACTTCGGAATGGCAGCTGGATCCCAGGTGAGCAAATGAAACATTTCGATGACATTCTCAAGGCCTCAGCGGCAAAGTGCAGATTTCCCACAGACTCTTGGGAATCACTGGCCCAATACCATCTCAAGTGGAGGAGGAGCACTTCGAGACTTGCCATCAGGAAAAAACAGAAGCCAAGCAAAAACAAGATATGGAGCGCGCAGCCATATCACTGCCCCACCCACCCCGTTCCATGACTACCACCTGCTCCAAGTGTAACAGAGCCCGCGGTAGCCTCATTGGTCTGTACAGCCACCTATGAATGTACCCTCAGAGTGGAAGGGATTCATCCTCATCTACGAGCGACTGCTGGTGATGATGCCAGTGAGTGAGTGTAAGCGCCAGTGAGTCAGCCATGCTGGCTCAGTCATTAGCACTGCTGCCTCAGAGCGCCACGGGTCTGGGTTTGATTCCAGTTTTGGGTGACTGTCTGTGTGAAGTTTCCTTGTTCTGGCTGTGTCTGTGTGGGTTTCCTCTGAGTGTTCCAGTTTCCTAACACAGACCATTTTTTTGTGCAAATTAGGTGAATTGGCCATGATAAATTGCCCATAAAGTCCAAGGATAGGCAGGCTAGCTGGATTGGACATAGGCGATAGTGTTCTAGGGATAGGGTGGTTTGCTTTTTGGAGGGTCGGTGTGCACTTGTAGAGCCAAAAGGCCTGCTTCTGCACTGTAAGGTCTCTACTTTTAAAAAAAGAGTGCAGTGACTGGCTGGGTAAATATTGGAGGGCAGATTAGAGTCCCGGGTGAGTTGGGGTATTTTATGGGAGAATGCCTGGAGATAGATTTAGAAGCGCGGGGGACAGGGTGATCAGATCTGGGTGGTGCACTGCCTGTTCAGGTTTGGTTAGGATTGGGGATGGCGGGGGCGAGATCAGCTGCTAGTTACTGAGTCAGTATAGAAACAACTTTGTAACAATTCTAGGATGCCTCTCCAGGTAACCAGCGCATCGTGAGCTCAAATCGCCCGAAACTGAGCTCATTTTACATTTCAAGGACAATAACAGCGTATTTGAAGCAAAACCAGATAGTACTGGAGAAACGCAGCATCTGTAGACAGTGAAATATAGTTACGGTTTCAAGTCCAGTGACTTCAAAACAGTGCTTTTGTGCATGTCAGGACTTCCAATGTTTTCTAATGCATCATGTTTTCTCAACTTTCACTGCTCTGTCACTATTGTTGCAACTGAATACCTGTACCAAAGTTTTGGAGAAATCCGTACAGCAGTGACTTTCCAAAAAGTGAATGCCGTAAGTATTTCATGGAAAGAAGATCATGGGACTAAGAAGAAAAGTGTAATAATGTAATAAGTGTACTTTATTAACAATTCCTAGATAAACAATGGAATCTTGATATGCTGTGTCTTATAATGCTCTAGTCATCATTGAAGGTTGTTGTCTGGTAAGTCAGAGATCAGGAGTACAGATAATGAAGAAGGGTAATTGGATCTGCAATGTTCACTCTGCTTTCTCCCCACATACCTGCTGCCAAACCTGCTGATTTTTGACAGCAATTTCTGATTTTTCTTTCAGATTTTTAGCATCCGAAACTCTTTGTTTAAATTATTGTGCCGATAAAGGAAATGCACTCCTATTGGCATCTGCCTATCAATATTCACAAAAACCTGGATCAAGCAAATCTTATTTATGTATTTTATGTTTTTAAAATGAAAATTAAGTAACACAAAGCTGTTTTCACCAAGCTCAGAAAAAGAGCTGATAGCATAATGTGAAACAGGAAGTTAAAAAAGACAAAGTAAGCACAAAGAAATCTTTTCATGGTTAAAATTAACCTATGTTATGCTAAATTAATTCAGGTTTAATCAGAGTAATCTTTCAAAATAATCTTAATGCCCGCAGTTCTTGGTTGGTTTGATCATGGCAGCTAGAGTATAGTGTGCAGTTCTGGAAGCGACATCACAGGAGGAATGTGAAAGAACTGCATATGGTGCAGAGGAGATATATCACGATGCTGCCTAGCCGGGAGAATTTCAATCATGAAGAGAGATTGGACAGACTGGGGTTATACAGACGTGGAGTCGTAGAGTTATGCAGCACGGAAACAGAGTCTTCGTCCTAATATGTCTGCACTGATCAGACATCCCAATCTTCCAGCAGTTGGCCCATAGCCATCTAAACCTTTCTTATTAATATACA
The DNA here is from genome assembly GCF_021869965.1 of Rhincodon typus. Taxonomy (NCBI): domain Eukaryota; kingdom Metazoa; phylum Chordata; class Chondrichthyes; order Orectolobiformes; family Rhincodontidae; genus Rhincodon; species Rhincodon typus. The sequence goes on along the minus strand of NC_063379.1, from coordinate 3,811,110 downwards.
CGTCCACATGCCTTTAAAATGTTATAATTATACCGGCCTCCATCAGTTCCTCTGGCAGCTCATTCCATACATGCACCACCCTCTGCGTGGAAAAAGTTGCCCCTAGGTCCCTTTTAAATCTTTCCTATCTCACTTGAAACCTATGCCCTCTAGTTTTGGACTTCTCGTCCAAGGAAAAAGACCTTGACTATTCACCCTTTCCATGCCCCTCATGATTTTATCAATCTCTGTAAGGCCACCCCTCAGCTACCAATGCTACAAGGAAAAAGTGCCTGCCTACCAGCCTCTCCCTATAACTCAAGCCCTCCAACGCTGGCAACATGTTTGTACATCATTTCTGCATCATCTTAAGCTTAGCTACATCTTTTCTGTAGAAGCATGACCAGAATTGTACGCAGTATTCTTAAAGTAGCCTGGACAATCTCTTGAACTTCCGCAACATGACATCTCAACGCCTATTCTCAATGCACTGACCAATGAAACCAAGCATGCCAAACGTCTTCTTCACCATCCTATCTACATGTGACTTCACTTTCAAGGAACTATATACCTGCACCCCTAGATCTCTTTATTTGGCAATACTCCCCAGGGCCTTACCATTCTGGCCTGGTTTGCCTTACCAAACTGCAACACCTCACATTTATCTAAATTAAATTCTATCTACCAGTCCTTGACTGAATGGGCCATCTGATCAGGATCCCATTGTAGTCTGAGATAATTTTCTTCGCTGCTCACTACAACACTATTTTTGGTGTCATCTGAAAGTCAATAATCATACCTCATATATCTACCTTCAAACTATTCATATAAATAGAGCAGAGGAGTCTGAGAGGGGGCATGATTAAACCATGCAAAATTATGAGCTGCTTTGACAGAGGGAACACGAAAAGCGTTTTCCCCTTGATGGAGAGTTCAATGACGGGGCAAAGATTGAAGGTAAGGGGCAGCAGGTTTAGAGGGGATGTGAGGAAAAACGTTTTTTTTTCACCGCGAGGATAGTGGGAATCTGGAAATCATTGCTTGTAAAGGTGGTAGCCTCATAGCAATGAAGGAGTATTTGGATGTGCACTCGCGGTGCCAAGGCATAAAATACTGCGGAGAAATGTGATTAGAATTGTTACATGGTTGTTTTTGGCTGGTGTGGATGCGATGAATCGAATCGTGTTGTTTTTTTCTGTGCTTCGGTCTTTATGACTCTATGAGTTCTTGTATGTATAAAGGAGTGACGAGATCTGGGTGTCCAGGCTCATGGTTCACACTGAGCTAGTGCAGAGATGAAAGAATTAATGAAGGGCTGTGTGACTGTTTGCCTGACTGCCAGGATGAATTGAGGGAAGAACTTGCCCGTGAAATATTCGACTGATCATTGGAATGCATTCCAGATGATCTGCAGTGGAGAGGTAGGGGTCGGTGTTAATGCAAAATGAATGCTAAAAAAAAAACTCAAGGAACTGTTTGCAAAATTCCTATTATCAGTGAAGCAGGTTCAATGTAATAAATGTCTCCTAACTAGGTTGGATAGCCTCAAGCTGCCGTTAAGTGTCAGGTTGAATGGAAGCTATTTGTTCCCACTCTAACAAGACCAAGGAATTGAATGGCATCCTCTAATGTCTATATCTTTGCTGCACAGAGAAGTGAAAACTATCGTATGAAGGTCAGATAGCTGATCGGGCGTCATGGCTGGTTTGCAATGTCGAGAATCATAGAATTCTACAGTGCATAAAGAAGCCATTCAACTCATTGGATCGGTATCGACCTTCTCAAGACCATCTCACCCAGACTTACCCCTAAAACCCCACCTTGCCTATCATGTCCCTGGATATTAGAGGACAATGTAGCACGACAAATTCACCTAACCTTCATATCTTTGGTCTGTAGAAGGAAACCAGAGCGCTCAGCAGGAACACATGCAGCCAGGTGGAGAATGTTCAAATGCTATACAAACAGTCCCCCAAAGTTGGAATTGAACTCAGGTTTCTGGCACTATGTGGCAGCAGTGTGAACCATAGAGCCACCGTGCCATCTTGAGCAGTGCTAATAGTTTGGGTTCAATTCCTGCTCTGGATGAGATTACCTTGAAGGGCTCTCCCTCTCAACCACTCAGGTTGCCTAAGGCATGGTGATCCTTGGGTTAAATCATCTCCAGTCAACTTTCTCTCATGAGTGAAGAGCCGACAATGGTGACTTTACCTTCATCCCTCAATTCCAGAATTCTTCAACAACTAAATAATGCATGTTACCTTTGGAAGAGTGGTTACATTAACTAAGAACTTTCTTTCTGACACTAATACAGACAGAAAATACTTACTGCCCAAATGCAAAGTGAGAAGTAGAACGTAAGTCATCAGCTGCATTCTTGTCATCTTTAGTCAGTTTCTGGGAGAAATTTTCCAGACCTTGTTTCTTCCTTCACTGTCCAGTCCAGCTATGCTTCACAATGGAAGTAAACTGTCGTCACAGCAAGAGATTTTCGCCAATCTTGAAACAATATAAATAGGAAAACGTGAAACACCCAGGGTGTGAAATAGTACGGTGGAACAATATTACAGTCTCACAAGGAAAGGTGATCCTATCATTCCCGTGATTATTAGTTGAAAAAAGTCACCCCCTTAGCTGCAATCTCCCTGATTTTCTTTTTTCTCCAAATTTCGTTTTGGAAGTAACTATTTACTTCAGCTTCCACAATCTTTCTAGGCCGCATGATCTATACCAAAATATCTCAGTGGATACGGATATTTATCAGGATATCACCTTTGACTGCTTTGTGAATTGTTTTTTATGATTGCCTTTGGTTGCAGATAATACTGCCAATGAATCATTTCCTTTTTTTTCTCTATTTGTTTTGTCTAAACACTTCATGTTTTGTAGAATATTGTTTTTAATTGATTTCATGCGCTTTCTCTGTCAAGAGCAACTGAGATCTACCATTCTGGTAAACCCTGCAAATTCTTTGGCTGGCATCCTAATATACAAACCCAAATTGCCACAGAATCATCCAGATTGGGTTCAATCTGATTTTAAAAGAGTTAGCACAACTCATTTGATTTATTTACTCTTTACTTCCATTTAAAAAAGATGCATTTTAGTCAACGCACTGACGTCTCTTGCTATCTCGCAAGACAAGCACGTCCCTCGCATTTCCAATCTTTTTTTTCAAAAATTAATTCCAACGCTAATTTTTCCCACTCTGATGTTAACTGTGGAGTCATATGAACAGAAAACTTTGTTTTAAACGGCACCTTATAAACCAGTGCTCTCAATAAACTGGCAAAAATTATATACCTCAAATACCGTGAAGTTTATCGTATTATCGTGATCTATCCCACACGGTGCAAGTGAGAAGGCTCTCTGCCCATACATTTTATTAAAGGCAAAGTTGCATTATTATTTAAGCGATTTATGCTGTTAAAAAGTATAATAGTGATGTGTATACCTCATTACGTTTGTATTACTTAGCGAGTTTTTACATTGATTATACGTACTTTGGCTCAACAGGAGTATTCGATCTGGAAGAATTTTGGTCAACCACTAAACTCCTCATCCCAGACGTGTTAGGTAATAAAAAGTTTGCTGTGCATATACTTTAATGGCAGTTGCTGCATCTTGGATTTCAGGGATTGGGTTAGTAGCTGCTGGGGATCTGTCTGTGCATCTAAAGTAAATAATTAAAGCATAAGTATTTCTGTACAGTCAGACAGCATCGAAGGAGCAGGAAGGTTACCGTTTCATTCTGAAGCCCTTCGTCAGGACTGGGGAAGGGGAGGGGAGCCCAGAAATATATAAAGGGAAGGGGATGGGGCGGATAGGTGAGACGAAGATAGGTGGCTGCAGGTAGGAGGATATTGTGGTTGATCAGTGGGAAGAGTGGAGCGAATAGGTGAGACGGATGATGGACAGGTTGGGGAAGAGATTTTGAAGCTGGTGGAGTCAATATTCAGGCCATTGGGCCGTAAGCTCCCAAGTTGTTGCTCCAGTTTACGTTTGGCCTCACTCTGACAGTGGATGAAGCTAAGGATAGACATGTCTCTAGTGGAATGAGAAGGGGAGTTATAGTGGATGGCAACTGAAATGTCGGGTTAGTTGGTGCGTGCAGACCACAGATTCTCCATAAACCCCGAGTCTGCAAATGGCCTCCCCACTATAGAGGAGACCGATTCACCCTTCCCAATGACCAATCACAATAACGCCCTACCTGCATCCACCTATCTCCATCTCACCTGCCCTTCCCGTAGCCCCGCTCCTCTCCCTCTGCTTACTTGGAATTGTTTACAACCCAGTTCAGGACTCAAAGGTTTGTCAGAAAGTTATGCAAGCTACTTGGCTTTCAGATTGGATGAGGGACCTTTTGCTGATTCAAAGAAACCTTTATTTATTTTACAGTTAAATTTGGGTAGTTTTCATTTCAGTTCTGTGAAGACTTTGAAACAGGTTGAAAGTATTGAGCACTTCTCCTGAGCAGAGAAGGATGTGTTGAGTGAGATCCTTAGAGTGACGTAATAGACCCAAGCCCCCTTGGAAATAAATTAAGTGATCTTTGACCCTAAGGGTCAGACGAATAAGTATTGGTTGCAAAGCAGATTAAAAACCTGGAAATCGGCTTATTTAAGCTAGGTGCAATGAGTTGAAGTACATGACATCTTTAAGAAGACACTATTACAGTCTTCAGTTCGAAAATTGGCGCCTCAAGTAGCGTAAACCTAGCAAGGGTTTGAAGTACAGTGGTACACCAACTGGCGAGTGTACTTCATGACTCAAGTTTTGTATGCTTCACAAGGAGTAGAGTTTAGAGAACGGCACCAGAGAGCAGTGGGCACTATACAAATGCTGTGTTTGTTTCCCTATAATTTGTACAGGAGAATTTCGAAATTAATGATGTTGGAAATTCCTTTAAAGCTAATCCTTCCTCATTTTTACTGTACAGCGTTGAATTTCATTGAACTGCTATTACAGCAAAATTCGACATTCCAAATCTCTCTCACATAAGCATTAAATGGGACAATCACAAGAGCATCAAATGTAATGGCGCCCCGTTGAACTGGCGTCAACAATTTATTTAGAGCTAGTGTGTTTTGGTGGAAAATATGAGGCTTTTTTAATCTCAGAAACAATGCTGTATAAACCTCAGAAGAAGGTGGGCACAGTGACAATGGTTGTCCTGGCATCATCATGGTCACTGGCTGAGACGCTTCAGATAGATGGTTGACACAGCATCGACTGCCAGCCTGGAAAATAGGGATTTTTACGGGGCAGGTGGGGAGTAGAAGAGAGAGGGTCTAGTCGAATGAGCTGTTATCTTCTTGGATGAAGACCTGGAGTTTTTTGACATCAGTCCGAGAAAATAACACAGACTTGTTAATAACACAGAGCTACAAAGCTATGGGCGAAGCACTGAAAAAGGTATTAGAATAGTTAGGTGGTTGTTTTTGACTGGAGCAGAGTCAATGCACCGAAGGGCCCATTTTCTTTGCTGTAGGTCTCTAAAGACGAACGTTTGCAGGAAAGACAAAAAAAACTCAATTCAAGCTGCCACCTCTGTTTCTCAACTGTACAAAACAGCTTTTGGGTCTTTCGAGAATCCTCATGTGTCACGGCTTATATATTTCCTTTTTTTTGTCTAATTAACGAACGTATCCATAAGATCATAATATACAACAGTAGAATTCGACCATGCGACTCACTGAGTCTGCTACACAATTTGATCATGGTTGATCATTCTTCTGCCTTCTCCCCATAACCTTTCATCCCCGTCCTGATCACAAACCTAAGAGGTAGGGCTGAAGATCGCCCTCCTCATCTCAGTTCTCAAGTGTTGTCCCTTCACCCAGAGGCCATACCCTTATGTTTTAGTTTCGCCCACGAGTGGAAACGGCTTCTCCCTGCCCATTGTATCGAGGCTTTTCAGTGTTCTGTAAGTATCAATGAGATGGTCCCTCAGCCTTTTAAAGTCCATCGACCACAGACCCAGAGTCCTCAATTGCTCCTCATAAAACAAGCCTTTATCCCTAGGATCATTCTTGTAAACGTCAACTTAACCATTTCAACATCAACACATCCTTCCTGAGATTCGGGGCTCAAAGCTGATCATCATATCCAAATGCAGTCTGACAGAGCCTTAGATAACACTGTGTGGAGCTGGAGGAAGACAGCAGGCCAGGCAACATCAGAGAAGCAGGAAAGCTGACGTTTTTGTTCGGGACCCTTCAGAAATTTCTGCCTGCTGTGTTCCTCCAGCTCCACACTGTGTTACCTCAGACTCCGGCATCGGTAGTTCTTACTATCTCTGACAGAGCCTTATACAGCCTCAGCACTACATCTTTGCTCTTGTATTCTAAACCTCTTCAAATGAATGCTAACATTGCACCTACCCTCCTAACTGCCAACTGAATCTACGTGTTTACACTGAGCGAATACTGTACTAGGATTCTCAAGTCCCTTTGTGCTTCAGATTTCCGAAACATTTGCTCATTTAGGAGATATTCTATGTCACTATTCTTCTTTCTAAAGTGCAACACACTTTCCCACATTGTAAGCCATCTGCCACTTATCTGTTCATTCTCCTAGCCTGTCCAAGCCCTTCTGCAGCCTGACGCCTCTTCAACATACCAGCCACTGTACTCTTCTTTCTGTCATCTGCAAATGTTGTAGCATTGCCCTCAGTTCCTTTTTCCTGATCGTTAGTATATCATATGTAAACTTGAGATTCTTAACAAATTCAAAAGGCTATCAGAATTGGCTTCAACCCCTACATTGGGCAACTGAGATCGACACCCTCCAAACCCAACAATGAGAATACATTTATGCTGTCACTTGTAATCGTTGAGTTTGCATTGTAAGTAGATAAACGGTGTGAGTCTATTTCGTCTTGGTTTGTTGCTGAATTCAGAATCTGAAGCACTGTCTCACATTGTACAGCACGGTAGTCTCACAATATGAGGCATCTGGGTTCGATTCCAGCCTTGGATGACTGTCTTTGTGGAGTTTCCACGTTCTGCCTGTGTCTGTGTGTCTTTTTTTCCAGACACTCCGGTTTCCCCCCCACAATCCAAAACTGCGTATTTTAGGTCGGTTGGCCATGTCAAACTGCCCTGTACTATCCAGAGTTGTGGATGGATTGGGGAAATTCGGGATTATAGGGAAAGGATAGGAGGTTGCGTCTAAGGGGATGCTCTTCGAAGGGTTTCTGCAGACTCAGTTGGCTGAATGACCTCTTTCCACACTGTGGAATCTATATTTTTATTATTCAGTGAGAGACCACTTTGTAAAGCCAAAACATTTTAAATTATGAGCTATCAAGCCGGGCTCCTATCTGGGATCTGATTTGTCCAATAATAACATTTGCTGGGATCATAACACAGCCAAGATTCATCACTTCAGATCTCATTGCATTAGCTAAACATTTCAGTTGTCTTTCTTGTGGCTCACAAAGGTAACTAATGCCCTCCTGACAATTTAGCACATTACCCAGTTGGCTGCAATCAGCCAACAATGCAATCATTCGAAGTGAACCAGCGTTTAAGTTATAAATGTTCATCATTACGTGATTATTCACCATCCAATATTCAAATGAACACATTTGCTCCTCGAAATCCCATCTCAGTAGAAACAAAAATGACTTTTTAACCTGTTTCTTAAAGACACAAAATAAAAGTCTATGGCATGTTGATTACCACAGAGCATATGAACATTTCTTTATGGATCGAAAGGATGCAATGGTTGTACAGTTGTATAATCGATGAACGATGAATTCTGAGACCCATGCCATTAATCTAGAGAGCTGTGTTCAAATCTCATCATGGCAGATGATGGAATTTTAAAATTCATATTTTAAAAAAATCTCCCAATGACGAGAAGACCATTATTGATCGTCGGAAAACTCATCCCTACTCGTTCACTAGTGCCCATCCTTACCTTGTTTGACCTATTTGTGACTCCAGACCCACGGTGGTATGGTTGACTCTTAACCGTTTTCTGAAGAAATTAGGGTTGAGCAATACATGTTTGATAAAGATAGTGACGCCCACTTCCTGTGAATGAATAAGTTACAAAAAAATGCCACCCTGTCCTAAGCCACAGTTAAGCCATCCAGCGTTCACACTTCGATCAACAGTTAGAATTGTAGAATCCCTACAATGCCGAAAAAGGCCATTTAGCCCATCGAGTCAGCACTGACCCTCAGAAAAGCATTCCAAACACCCCATCTTCCTGCAAGGAGTTTTTAATCACGGCTAACCTACACCTCCCTAGACACTCCAAGGCAATTTAGCACAGCCAATCCACCAAACCTGCTCACTTTTGGACTGTGGGAGAATACCAGAGCACCCAATGGAAATCCACAAAGACACAGGGAGAACATGCAAACTCCACACAGATATCCATTCAAGGCTGGAATAGAACCTACATCCCTGGTGCTACGAAGCAGCAGTACACACCACCGTGCCACTACGAATCGCTACTCTGCTCTCAGCACAATTATTACACCCTTTGTCATTTACATTGGGCCTCCACACCATTTGTTTCTTCATCTCTCCGGATCCAAATTATGAAAAACACAATTTTCCAAACTCTTTCAGTTCTAAAGAAGATCATATCAGACTCAAAACCTTAGTGGTTAATAAGTTAACAGCACATGGGATCCAGGTCCTGTGTCCAAAATTAACTGAGTGGTAGGAAGCAGAGGGCAATGGATGAAGGGTGACTGAAAGTTAGCGTCCAGGATTTTTTAGAGTTAGGCACTCAGACCCTTGTCATTTGTGTACACTTTAATTAATGTAGAATTTTTGATCAGTAAGTTCACAAATGATATAAATATTGGTGATGTGGCAGATCACGAGGAGGACTATAGGGCAATATAAACAGGATTGAGGTATGGGATGAACAGTAGTAAATGGAATTTAACCCATAAAAGTCAGAGGTGATGCACTTTGAATGGATTAACAAGGCAAAGAAGTACATGCTTAATGTTAGCACTGTAAACAAGGTAGATAGGGTTACAGAAACCTTGGTGTGCATAGCTATAGACCCTTGAAATCCATTAGACAAATAGAAAAGGTGGACACAGGGGATAAAGACGACACATGGGATATTTGCCTTCCTCAGTCAGGGCATTGAATACAAGTGCAGGAACGATTATGATGGCAGTTCTGTGCGGTGTTAGTTCACTCAGTGTTGGGGTAGTCTGTACAGTTGCAGTCCCCATCTGACATCAAACTTATGCCCCTGGTATTTTATATTTCCACTCTGGGAAAAAGACTCTGACTATCCACTCTATCCATGCCTATCATAATTTTTTATGCTTCTGTTAGGTTACCGCTCAGTCTCCAAAGAGTCAGCGAAAACAATTCAAGTTTGTTCAACCTTTCCTTACAACTAATAAACTCCAATCCAGGCAAAGTCCTGGTAAGCCTCTACTGCACCCTCTCCAAAACCTCCACATCTTTCCTATAGTTTGGCAATCAGCACTGCACACAATACTCCAAATGCGACCTCACTAACATTTTAAACAGCTGTATATGTCTCGGCAACCTGTATACTCCATGTCCTGACCAATGAAGGCAGCATACCATTAGGGTTCTTTACCACTTTATCCTCTGTTACTTTCAGGCAGCTACGGACTTGCGTGCTGAGAACCCTCTGTGTATCAATGCTCGGAAGGGTCCTGCCGCTTACTGTATGCTTTCCTGTTGCATTTTACTTTCATATAACATTTGTCCAGATCAAAGCCATCTGCCTTTTCTCTGACCAACTTTCCAGCTGACCTAAATCCTGCTGTACCTATCGACAACCTTCTTTTTACAACCTGCAACTCCATTAATTTTTGTGTTGCCTGCGAATTTACAAATCAGACTACCTACGTTTTCATCCATATCATTTCTATAAATTACAAATAATAGAGGTCCCAGCATTGATCTTGGTGGAAGACTACTGGTTGCAGACCTCAAGTCAGAATGTGTGTGTGGGGGGGGAGGTTTATCTAGACAGATAAGACATGATAAGATGTGTGTGTGTGCGGGGAGGCTTATATAGACAGATAAGACGTGATAAGATGTGTGTCTGCGTCTACATAAATGATGTCTGTACTTCGGGGGTTATCAGAAGAGATTTTACCAATTAGACCTCTTCTCAGAATTTAGGAGATTAAAATTGGGAGTATGTGAATGTTAGTGATGATTATGTCTGCAGGAATTGTGTTTGGTTGCAAATCATTATCAGATCGCATGGAGAGGTTGGAGGATCAGTTAGATGCAATGATGAATTTATAGGAGCTACGGCTGTGATGGATGGCAGTTTCAAGAAGGTAGAAAAGCCACACATACAGTTGGGTTACCTCGAGGAAAGGTAGAAGACATACGCAGGTAGTCGAGGAGTCTACTGTGGCTATCCCCATCTCAAACATGTGTGCTGTTTCGGAAATTGTAGTGGGTGATAGACTGTCAGACCAACGTAGCACTGACAGCCAAGTTTCTGGTCCAGAGGCTGGCTCTTTTGGAATGAGGGGTACGTCAGGTTCCAAGCAATCAAGTGTGATAGGGCACTTGAGTCCCTATCTCTAGTCAGAGGTACAGACAAACGTTTCTGAGGCCGGCAACGAAACATCAGAATGGTGTGTTGCCTGCCAGGTGCCAGGGTCAAGGATGTCTCGGAGAGTGTACAGTATAATCTCAAAGAAGAGAGAGACCAGCGGGATGTTGTGCACATTGGAACCAACGACATATGAAGAGACAGGAACAAGGTTCTGACGCGAGAATATAGGAAATTAGGCAGGAGGTTAAAAAAATGGTACTCCAGGGTTGTAATATCTGGATTACTCCAATGCCACGTGCTAGTGAGAGCAGGAACAGGAGGACAGACCAGATGAATGTGCGACTGAGGAGTTCTTGCAGGGGAGAAAGATACACATTTTTGGATGAATGGAACCTCTTCCGGGGTAGAAGTGACCTGCATTAGAAGGATTGGTTTCACCTGAAATTGAGGTGCCAGTGTCGGACTGGGGTGGAAAAAATTAAAAATCACACGAAGCAGGTGATAGTCCAACAGATTTGTCTAAAATCACAAGCTTTCTGAGTGCTTTGCCTTCGTCAGGTGAAGTGAATTTGGAAGGTAAATAACATTCTGGCAACCAGATTTTCTGGATCCACCCGGGAAATGGGAGATAAACTGAGAAAAGGGATCCGTGTGAGTCTGGTGCAGTTTGGAAAAGAACCAAGTCAAATAGCCAAGGCAGGCAGGAACAAAGTAGACAATGAGATAGAACCGATAAATTAAACTGCATTTATTTAAATGCAAGAGGTCTGACAGGTAAGGCAGATGAACTTAGGCCATGGTTGGGAACATGGGACTGGGATATCATAACTATTGCAGAGACACGGTTCAGGAATGGGCAGAATGGGCAGCTTAATGTTCCAGGGTATAGATACAATAATAAGGATAGAAAGTGAGGGAAGGTGGAGAGGGAGAGGTGTTTTTAATTCGGGACGACATTACGGCTGTACTTAAGGCAAATATTCCACGGACTCAGTCCAGTGAAGTTATTTGGGTGGAACTGAGAAATATGATAGTGATGATCAACTTATTGGCGTTGTATTATAGACCCCACCACCCCAGCACATCCCCAGCCCCGACCACCAACACCACCACGACCACCACCACCAATTGTCAGCAGGAAACTGATACGCAAATTTATAAGGAGATCTGTTATCTATCAGAATAATAGAGTGGTAATGCTTTGGGATTTTAAATTTCCAAACATAGACGTGGACTGTCATAGTGTTAAGGGATCGGATGGAGAGGAGTTTGTTTAGTTTGCACAAGAAATGTTTCTTATTCAGTGTTTGAATGTACCTACTAGAGAAGGAGCAAAACATAACCTTCTCTTGTCATGTGAGGCAGGCAAGTGACTGAGCTGTCAGTTGTGGAGCACTTTGAGAAAAGTAATGAAAATTCTATTTTAAAAATTTTAAAAGTTTTAAAATAGTTATTGAAGAGGATAGATCCAACAAGATTCCAGGCAAGATATTAGTAAGGAAAATTAAAGATCACGGTATCGGAGGTATTGTATTGACATGGATGGAGAACTGTTTGGCAAATAAGAAGCAGAAAGTTGGCATAAATGGTCCCTTATCAGAGTGGCAGGCAGTGATGAGTGGCATGCCGCAGGTTTGGTGCTGGCACAGCAGCTGTTCACAACATACATTAACGATTTGGGTAAAGGAATTTAATGCAATATCACCAAATTTGCAGATGACAGTAAGATGGGTGGCAGTGTGGCTTGTGGTAGGATGCTCAAAGGCTGCAGAATGACTTGTATAGACTAGCTGGGTGGGCAAATACTTGGCAAATGCAATATAATATGGATAAATGTGAGGTTACCCTCGTTGGTCGCAAAAACTGGAAGACAGATTATTATCTGAATGCTGGCAATTTCGGAAAATGTGAGGAGCACCCACACCTGGGTGTCATGGTGGAGCAGGGTCTAAAGATTAGCATGCAGGTGCAACAAGCTGTCAGGAAAGTTAATGTTATGCTGGTCTTCATAGCAAGAAGATTGGTGTATCAAAGTAAGGATGTCTTGTGCAGTTATGCAGGGCCTTGGTGAGGTCACACATTGAGTATTGTGTGCAGGTTGGTCTTCCAGTCTAAGGAAGGAAATTCTTGCTGGAATTTTGAAGAATGAGGAGGGATCTCACAGAAACATATAAAATCCTGATGGGTCTGGACGGATTAGATGTGGGAAGAAAGTTCCTGATGTTGGGGATATCCAAAATTAGGGTTTGCAGTCTAAGAGTAAGGAAGAAGCCATTCAGGACTGAGATGAGGAAGAACTTCTTCAATCAGAGAGTGTGAACCTGTTGAATTCTCTCCCACAAGATGTTGGATTCATTGGATATATTCAAGCGGGAGCTGGATGTGGCCCTTGTGGCTAAAGGGATCAAGAAATATGGAGAGAAAGCGGGAACTGGATACTGAGATTTCATGATCAGCCATGATCACATTGAATGAAAGTGCGGGCTCAAAGGGCCGAGTGGCCTTCTTCTGCACCTATTTTCTATCTTTCTGTATTTCTATGATCGAAAAGTTAAAGTTCTAACTTGGAGGAAGGCCGATTTTGACGGTATTAGGCAAAATTTTTCAGACGTTGATGGGGGCGGATATTTGCACACAAAGGGGTGGCTGGAAAGTGGGAAGCATTTAAAAATGAGATAATGAGAGGCCAGAGGCAGTATGTTACCATTACGGTGAAGGGCAAGGCTGGTAGATGTAGGGCATGCTGAATGACTAGAGAAATTGAGGTTCTGGTCAAGAAAAAGAAAGAAGCATGCGTTAGTTATAGACAGCTGGGCTCAAGTAAATCCCTGGAGGAGTATAAGGGTGGTAGGAGTATACTTAAGACAGCAATCGGGGGGGCAAAAAGGGGACATGAGATTACTTTGGAAAATAGCGTTAAGGAGAATCCAAAGGGTTTCTACATGTAATAGAGCCCCTTAAAGATCAGCAAGGCTACCTACATGTAGAACCGCAGGAGATGGGTGATATACTAAATAAATATATTGCATCAGCGTTTATTGTAGATAAGGATATCTAAACTAGAGAACTTGGAGAAATAAATAGAGGTATATAGTGTCCATGATACAGAGGATGACGTGCTGGACGACTTAAAATGCATAAAAGTGAATAATTCCTTTGGAACGAGATTGGGTGTACCCTAAAACCTGTTGGGAAACTAGGGAAGTGATTGCTGGGCCACTTGTTAAGATGTTTGTATCATCAATAGCCATGGGTGAGGCGCTGGAAGACTGGAGGTTGACTAACGTGTAAGTAAAAGCCAGGGAACTCTAGCCCAGTGAGCCTGACATCAGTGATGGTCTAGTTGTTGGAGAGGATTCAGAGAGATAGGACTTTCATGTATATTGAAATGCACGGCCTGATTAGAGATACTCAACATGGGTTTGTGCTTGGGAAGTCAATTTTCACGAATTAGATTGAGTTTTTTTTAAACAAGTGACAAAGAGTATTGATGAAGGCACAGCAGTAGACGTGATCAATATGGACTTCAGTAAGGCGATTGATCAAGGTTCCACATGGTAGACCCATTAACAAGGTGAGATTACAAGGAGTACAAGGAGAACTAGCCATTTGGATACAAAATTCGCTCCGCGGTAAGAGACAGAAAGTAGTTTCGGAGGGTTGTTTTTCGGACTGGAAGGCTGTGACCAAGTGTGTGCTGCAAGGATCGGTGCTGGGTACACAGTTTTATTTTTGTTATTTACATCAATGATTTTGGATATCAATATAGGAGGTAAGATTAGTAAGTTTGCAGATGACTCCAAAATTGTTGGTGTAGTGGACAACGAAGTTTATCTCAGTGTACAATGGGACCTCGATCAGATGGGCCAATGGGCCGAAGAGTGACAAATGGAGTTTAATTTAAATAAATGTGAGGTGCTGCATTTTGGTAGCACAAATCAGGGCAGAATTTAAACACTAAATGGTAAGAAATTGGGAGTGTTATCGAACAAAGAGACCTTGGAGTTTAGGCCCATAGTTCCTTGAAAGTGGAGTCGGAGGTAGACAGGGTAGTGAAGAAGCCATTTGGTATGCTTGCATTTATTTGTAGGTGAGGAGTGTAGGAGTTGGGAGGTCATGTTGCGACTGTACAGGACAGTGGTTAGGTCACTTTTGGAATTTTGCGTTCAATTATGGTCTCCCTGCTGCAGGAAAAATATTGTTAAACTTGAGATTGTACAGAAAAGCTTTGCAAGGATGTTGACAGGGTTGGAAGGTTTGAGCCAAAGGGAGAGGCTGAATAGGCTGAGGTTATTTTCCCTGGAGCATCGAAAGCTGACGTGTGACCTTATAGAAGTTTATAAAATCATAAGGGGCGTGGATTGGGTGAATAGTCAAGATATATTCCCCAGGGTAGAAGAGTCCAAAGCTATAGGGTGTAGGTTTAAGGTGAGAGAAGAAAGATTTAAAAGGACAACTTTTTTTCAAGCAGCATTTGGTGCATGTAAAATATGAGCTGCCAGAGGAAGTAGTGGAGACTGGTACATTTAAAAGTCACTAGAACGGATACATATAGAGGAAGGTTTTAGAAGGATATGGGACAAATGCTGGGAAGTGGGACTGAGTCAGATTAATTCAGGATATCTGGTCGGCATGGATGAGTTAGACCGAAAGGCCTATTTCCATGTTGTACATCTCTATGATTCTATGTTAATATTAAAAGACAGGGTATTTAATGATAAACTATTTCCATTGGTTGGAGATTCTAGAACTGGTTGACATAGTCTGAGAATTAGGACCAGAGAAATATTAGGAAGAACTTCTACATACAAATTTTGGTAGAAAATTGAACTCTCTTCCAGTGAATGCTGGATCAGTTGTTGGTTTAAAATTGGAGACAGATCCAATTTTGTTCAGCAATGTATCAAAGGGTAAGAGCTAAAGGCAGGTATATGGAGTTAGGCCAGAGATCGACCATGATGTCATTGACTGGCAGAACAGGCTCAAGGGGCTGAATTATCCACTGTTCCTCCTGTTCCTGTGTTCACTGGAGATAAAGTTGGAAATAATTTGTTATTTTAAAAACGACACCCAAATGCCCAGATTTATTGCTGCTTCTTTCAAATAGCTTTCCCAGGCTTCTTTCTTACTAATCAGGAGATTGTTGGAAAAGATTGCTTCCTGCTATTTTAGCATTTAACACGCTAATTTATATCAATATGCTGATGTTTCATTTTAATTATTTGCTATCCACCACAACTCACAGATCCCCAAAGCACTTTTCAGAGACTCAGTGATATAGTTAGAAGATGTGTTCTCTAACTATAACAGCTATTTCAGTACATGTGCCCCAAATCTTGCCCTTTTAGATAATGGACACAATACCCAAGGCAAGCTCTCTTCTGGGGACTGGTTTCAAATCCTGTCATGTATAATGATGGAATTTGAATTCTATATATAAACAAACTCTGGAATTAGAAGGCTAATGATGACCTGTGCCTGCAAAACCCATCTGGTTCACTGTTGCCCCTTTATGTAAGGATACTGCCATCATTGTCTGCTCTAGTCTACGTCTAATCTCAGACTTACAGCAATGTTCTTGACTCTCACCTGCCCTCTGGGCAATTAGACATGGTCGATAAATGTTGGTCTAGCCAGTGACACCTACATCCCGTGAATACATTTTTTTTTAAAAAACTGCATTTAGAACCTATGTTCTCCAACTCCTGTTCCATGAGTTCTCTTGCGTCGGTGGCACTTTTGTAACCAGCCCTCCTCTGACTTGGGTTTCTGCTGAGGAATATGAAAAGATTTATCAATGTTCTAAGTGTGAATAAGGCGCTTCTCCCACTTCTCATCTCGAGAGCAAACGTAGCTTATTCGGTCTCTTCAAGTCACTCCAAGTCTTTACAACCATGCCATTCTGGGAATTCTAGCTGAGACCTAGCAACTAACTTATGTGGATATCATTGAATTTCTTTCTCTTTCTGCACAAGGCATCTTTCCACAAACTCACATTATGTACTGTTCTGTCTTGATTGATCACTCTCACATGTTTCACTATTTTCAGTAGAGACTAGAGATCGCCTTGTCCACATACCCATCAACAATTCTACCCTTATTTTTTGTATTGCATGTGTCATTTTCTTCCATAAAAAGTTGAATTTGTACCCCTTCAACTCCCAAAAGACATGTTTATCTTTCCATTTACTTGGTCTGTCTGGGTCTTCCCAAACTGTTAGCAGTTGCTAACTCAATTTTCAACTTCTGGGACATGTAAAATTTTTGGAGGTGTACACTGTATAGCCAAATTCAGAACATATTTGCACTGCATCCTTTTCTGATAATAGTCTTTTTTTTTTGTCTTCAGTCTTTTATATTCTAGAATCACACAACAGAGAAGAGGTGGTGTTGCCCATTAAGTCTGCACAGACCTATCTACACTAGTCCAACTTTTCTACTCTCTGTTCACAGTCTTGAATGCTATGACATTTCAATTGTTCATCTATGTATTTTTTAAACGTTTTGAAGTTGTCTGCTTCATTTGCCTTCTCAGACAGTGCATTCCAGAATGCTACCACTTACGGAATGGAAAAGTATTCCTCAAATCCCTCTAAACCTCCTGCACTTCATTTTAAAATTATAAATACCACCTCCCACATCCCAACAATTATTCAATCTTCAATGAAAGGAACAGCTGTTTTATACCCACACTGTCCATAGCCCTCATATTCTGATACAACTCTATCAGGTCCCGTCTCAAACTTCCCTGCTCCAAAGATAACAACCTGACACTATCTAGCCTGTCTTCCTTGCTGAAATGCTCCATGTCAGGCAACATCCTGGCGAATCTCCTCTGCAACCCCCCCAGTACAATCACAACAAAGCAATCTTTCCTACTCAGCTATACAATTCACATTCTTTTTTGGTCTTCCATTTTTATTGTCCTTCATCTATAAAATGCTGAAATTTTATCTCCGTCACTCAGTTAATCCCAGATTGGAGAATTCTTCCTCCTTTTTCCACTAGACCTACCATTTTCTTCGCATGACTGGGAATCATATTAACTTTTATAAATCTTCCAAATGAGGCCAATGATCCAAATTTTATGGTGAACCGACACTGTTGTTCAAAACTTCAAACGGTGATCAGTTCTCATCTCAAAGAGGCACATATGAGGGTTTTTTTTCACCAATAAACCACTTCTGCTGTCTTTCTGATAATAGATCTCTGGATGTCCTGTGGTGACTGATCATGTCACATTAGTTACTCAGTGTAAATTTTGGATGCCCTTTTGCTTGAGTTGGTGCACAGTCTTGTGAAAGTACGTCAAAACCTGCGAGATCTGCCTGCTATGTGCAACGCGATCTTTATCAGATTTTGGTGTTTGTGGTTTCTGTGTTGTGTTGTGACTTACTATAAACTTCTATAAATAACTCTTGCTCCAAAATATGCATAACATCATGTTATTTTTCAAGAAAAAGAAAAGCATACTGTTCTTTTTGACAACCCTATTGTCATCTTGTTCGCACATTTATGTGAAAACGGCATGTCCCATTGCTGTGGGATTAGCAAGGACAATATAAACATTCGATAGTAGATGATAGATTTGTAGTGATATGAGTGAATTAGTAATCCAAAGGCCCAAACTACAAACTCCGGGAAATGGATACAAAATGCAGCACGGAAACGGGTATCATTTAATTTGTTAACACTCAAAGCTTGTCACAGTAAGCATAGCAATTACGTAAGAACAATCAATTCTTGAGAAAACACATTTGATTCATCAATGACATTAGGGAAGGAAAATAGTTCTTCTTATTCAGGCTGGTGTCCATCAAACATTGTCTGGTTCACTTAAAAGGGTTCTGGCCATATAGCCAGTTCAAAGGCAATTAGAGATACCCACTTACTGACATAGACAGTAACACACACACACACTCGCACTAACAAATATATGTGGAGTAATATACATGCACAGAATAACGTGCACACTTGTATGAAGATGCACAACACACCGTAACACACACGCACTATCACACACCCACACAGTAACAGTACACACTTGGTCTAACACACACTGTAACACAAAATTACACACACACTAACACATGCACATGCAGTAACACACATACGTTAACATATCCATGCGCAGTAATGCATACATACACACAAAAGCACGCGCACATACATTCTCACCTAGTTTATATATATGTATATATATATCACAAACATTATGGGACCCAGTCTCCAGTCACAGAAACAGGCTTCTATCTCCTACCACCACCAAAACTGTCTCCTATCACTATGTTGGAGATGCCAGTGTTGTACTGGGTTGTGCAAAGTCAGAACTCACATGACACCAGGTTATTGGCCAACAGGTTGATTTGAAATCACAAGCTTTCAGAGCGCTCCTTCACCCAACGAAGGGGCAGTGGTCCAAAAATTTTTGATTTCAAATAAACCTTTTGGTCTATAACCTGGTGTCGTGTGACTTCTGAATTTGTCCTACTACTAATTCAAAAGACACAAAATATTTGCTTGGTGGGAAAATATATAAACCTATATGTTAGAACTAGAGTGATCAGAGACGAGTCAACGAGGGATTTTTGTCATCCAATTTGTCTTGTCATTCTGGAGCACTCGCCTGCAATACTCTGGTAGATCTAGAGTTCAACAACAAATAACAGAACATATATTTTCTTCAGACAGACCAAATCCTGCGGATGCAGTGAACAAAAGTGCTGGAAATCAGAGCTCTGATGAAGTGTCATCTGCACTTGAAAAGTTAGCTTACTCTGTCTCCATGAATGCTACCTGACCCGTTGTGATTTCAAGCATTTTTTTTGTTTTCAAGAGAGATTTGTCAGTTTTTGTTTGAGGGCGATCGTTGGTGGTGAGTCTGAGTGTGTGTGTGTGTGTGTGTGTGTGTGTGTGTGTGTGTGTGTGT
>NC_063379.1:3777008-3791560 GCF_021869965.1 Rhincodon typus | reverse complement strand
GAGAGAGAGAGAGAAATAAACAAAAATTTGGCATGACTTCCTGCTTTATATAATACTCATCCCTATTTGCAAAGCCAATTGTCACATTTAATTTTTGAAGCATTTTATCAATTACGACCTCCAACAGTGGGTGAGTATGTGAACAGATTCCACTACTCTCATGCCTGTCTTCAAATTGTAGCCCACAGGTATCACTTCCTCTCCTTGTTATTTCTTCCAATGTATAACTTTCACACGTTAGCCTACATGTCCAAGTGTCTGTACATTTAAACAGCTCTACCTGTGCCCTCAGCCTTCTCAAAATTGACAAGATTCGTCACTTCATAAACTTTTAATTGCACCATGGAAAACCAGTGTCCAGATAGGTACATGCAACAAGAAATGTAAAGGATCTAATGCTGACACCTGGAAGGCTCCGCTATATCTTTCTCTCAGGTCGGAAAACCATCCATACAGGCCATTGGAAATAGGAACAGGACTCTTGAGCCTGCTATACCATTCAATAGGATCATAGCTGATCCAACATTCCTCATGTTCACTTTTCTGCCCTTTCTCCGTCACCCTTGATTCCCTGAGTTATCAAGAATCTTTCGACTGAGACTTAAATAACCACAAGGAATTCCGAAAACGCACAACCCTCTGCAAGGAGAAATCCCTCCTCATCTCGGTCTTAAACTGGTGCCCCTTTACCACTCTATGAGCAAAAGTGCTTACAGTACTCCAGATATGGCGTCACCAGCCTCTTGTATATTTACAGTAAGACTTCCATACACTTATCGTCCAAACCTCTTGAAATAAGGGCCAGCATTTCAGAAGCCATCCTAATTACATGCTGCATCCTTGGTGCTCGCTTTATATGTTTCATTTCCCCCAAGTACCTCTGTTGCAGATTTTTTTTTTTTTTTTTTGCAGCTTTTCTTGTTTAAATCATGCGATTTCAAAAACTGATTGACTAAATTCCCCACATGGGCAACCGTACATCAATCACCCTTTTAATACCATGTTCATCTGTTCACTGTCAAATCTGTTTTGTGGAATTCAAAACGTTTTTTAACCTGCTGAGCTTTATTTTATTGCTACATTTTGTTTAAGTCAGCACGCTACAACCTCTGGAGTAGTTGGGATCAGAACATGGGTCTTGTAGATCAGAGGTGGAAACACTTATACTGTACCTTCAGAAATTTATGGAACCTGTTGTTGTCCTTTCATCGTACTATATGTCACCTCATTAAGACATGAAGCTAATTGGTCAGGAAACATTTTCCATTTGCCCTTCTGTGCTGGTTGACTTCCATAAACCCATGCTTTTGCAAATGAGAATTGATATTTTCTATCATACCATAATCTGGTAGTTTTCAGCCAGTCCAATTTTCTTTATTCACTTGTGGGATGCGGGAGTCGCTGGCTGGGCCCAGCATTTATTGCCAGACCCTAGCTGCCGCTTGAGAAGAAAGTGGTGAGCTGCCTTCTTGAACTGTTGCAGTCCACCTGCTGTGCCGTTCGGCACCGAATTCAAGGACTTTGAACCAGCGACAATGAAGGAATGACGACACAGCTGTATGTCAGCATGGTGGGGAACATGCTTGGAATGTTGTTCCCATGTATCTGCTGCCCTTGCCCTTCTAGATGGAAGTTGTCATGTGTTTGGAAGGTGCAGCAGATGATTTTTGGTGAATTTCTGCTGTGTGTCTTGTAGATAGTACGCACTGTTGCTACTGAGCATCGATGGTGGAGGAAGTGAATATTTGTGGATATGGTGCCAATCAAGTGTGCTGCTTTGGCTTGGTTGGTGTCAAGCTTCTTGAATTTTGTTAGGGCTGCCCTCATCCAGGCAAGTGAGGAATATTCATCATACTCTTGACGCAAGTCTTGTAGATGGTGAACAGGCTTCAGAGAGCAGCATACCTGACCTCTGACCAGGTCTTGTAGCCACTGTATGTCTTGATATCACATGCTTATATTTAGTCATACGTTTACAAATTCCCTAATCTGGTGTCCCCTAATATCACGCAATGTCTTCTGTTACCATTCTATCAGCAAATTTATCCATATTTGCCTCTTCATCTCTCTTCCCTGTTTTTAGGCGAGGAGAAAGAAAAGAAAACAAAAACTGTCGATTTTGATTTTGCCCAGTGACACTGAAGGAACAGCGATATATTTTCAAGTCAGGATGGTGAATGCCTCAGAAGGGATGTGCAGAGGTGATGTTCCCAAGTGTCTATTGCAGTTGTCCTTCAAGACGGAAGTAGTCATATGTTTGGAAGACGCTGCCTAAAGATCTTTAGTGAATTTCTGCAGCACTTCTTGTAGATTGTAAAATACTGCTGCTACTGAGTGCTGATAGTGGAGGGAATAAGTGCTTCTGGTTGTGCTGCCAATCTAGTGGGATGTTTGTCCTGGAAATGCATCACTCTTCCTTCACTTTCGATATATCAAAATCCTGGAATTCCCTCCCTAACGACATTGTGGGTCTACCTCCAGCACGTGGTGTGCAGAGGTTCAAAAATTCAGCTCACCACCACCTTCTCAAGGGCAGCAGGGAAGGGCAATAGAATGCTGGCCAGCCAGGGGTGCCCACCTTCTACGAGTGATTTTTTTAAAGAAACTGCTGTCTTGTACTCCCTTGCTAAATGAACAACTTTGCATTTTCCAGTATTATAATCCATTTGTCAACTCTTTTGCACACGTTTGCGTTTCTCAAAACAGAATTGGATAATTATCTGAATATGAAGGACTATTACAGTCTGAGGGGTAAGGCAGACAATGCAGAATACAAACAAACGAACAACAGTAAGCCACGCGGTCCTGTTAGCCTGCCCCTTCATTTAATAAATCATTGGCTGTTGTGATTTTAACCTCAACTCTACATTCCTGCATATCCCCCGATAGCCTTTCATCCCTCTGTGAATCAAAAATCTATTGACCTCTGCCGTTAAGCAAGAGGATTCCCAAAGACTCAAATAAGTCACCTCTGAGTCTACAAAAGGATGCACGTATAGCCTGTCTATCTTTCCTCAAAAGGCAATCTGCTCATTCCGAGTATTTATCTAGTATAACCTTCTGCGAACTGTTGCTAATACAATAGAGTAGCTGGATCTTTTTTCTATTCATTCGTGGAACGTGGGCATCATTGGCTGGGCCAGCATTTGAGGGTGGCAAAAAGCTGCCTTCTTGAGCTGCTGCATTTGTGTAAACTTGGCATGACTCTGTGAACATCCAAGTAAATTAAAACTCATAGAATCATTGAATTTTACAGTTCAGAAGGAGACCACTTGATCCATCATGTCTGTACCAGCTCTTGAAAGAACTAATCCTATTCTCCATTCCTATCGACATAATCTTCTAACTTCATCCCTTCCAAATATATATCCATCTCTGTCATGAAAAACTCTTGTGGAATCTGCCCCTACCACTGTCCCAGGCAGCGTAGTCCAATTCCTAACAACTCTCTGAGTAACGATGTTTCTCTTCATCACACCGCTAGCTCCCTTGCTGGCGATCTTGAAGTTGTGACCCTTAGTTCCTGACATACCAACTCATGGAAGCAGAATATCCTTCTTTACCATGTCAAAATTATTCATAATTTTGAACACCTCATTAAGGTCAGCTCTTAACTTTCTCTGCGGCAAGGAGAATAAGTCTAATCTTTCTAATTGTTCCTTTTTTCTAAAATCCTTAATTCCTTGTATTATTCTGGCAAATCTCCTTTGCGCTCTCTCCAGGGTTTTAGCATCCTTCCTTAAATAATATGCCCAGGATTGAAGAAAATACTCCAAATATGGTCTGGCCAATGATTTATAGAGGTGTAGCATCACTTCCTTGTTTTATACTCTCTATCTCTATTTATAAACTCAAGCATCCTATAAACATCATATCAACTCTTTCAACTTCCCTGGCTAACTTCAGAGAATTATGTTAATGAATCCAAGATCCCTCTCCTTCTGTATTCCCCTCGAAGTTGTACTATTAAGCCTGTAGTGTCTCTGCGTTTCTTCTACTAAAATGCATTACCTCAAATTTTTCTGCATTGAAATTCGTTTGCCAGGCATCTGCGCATTTGGCCAACTTATCAATGTCTCTCTGAATTCACTCAGTGACATCCTCACAATTCATTTTTCTCCCAAGCTTTTCATCAACTGTGCAGATTTATAAATTTTGCCCTCAATACACATCTCCAAACCGTTTATGTGAATCAGCAAAAGTAACAACACTGATCCCTGGAGAACACCGCTTTCAAGTCGTCTCCAGTCTGAGAAGTACCCATTTAAACCTATGGAGCCAACTTCTAATTCATCTGTTAAGGACTTGTCAATCCTAAACATTTCTAAGTTTCTAACCATCCTACTCCATGGCACCGTTTCAAGTGCTTTCTGAAAGTCCAAATACACATCACAGCATTTCCCTTATCCATTATCTGTGTTAGCTCTTAAAGAACTTATTTATAATTGTCAGATATGACATGCCCTTAACTAAGCCTTGTTAGTGTCTAGTATGAACTTACTTTTCTCTAAGTGCATATTTATCTTATCCCATATTGTGGTCTCCATCAGTTTTCCCACTATTGATGGCAATGTAGTAAAATATCAGCTGAGAAAGTGAGTGAAGAGGGCAGTGAAGAGGATCACATGGAGCAGAAATGCCAGCATCGTCAGGTTGGCCCAATCGATATGCTTCCATATATTTATCTATCAGAAGTACTCATGTGATTCTAATCTGTCACTTCCAATCCCCAAGTTTTCAGTTTCCTCAATTTGCTCATCTATTTGTTAGATGCTCTTAGATGTTCTCACACATAACTTTTGCACACAAATTATCTGCATTGTCTCTTTGTTATTGGAGAAATCGTTACCAGCTGCTCCAAAGGGAAGAACCAGGAGACAGAAGCTTAACTTAAATGTCAAAGAGACCAAACATGACAACAGCAATCATCTTTACACTCAGTGAGTGATTAGGATCTGGAATCTACTGCCTTCATAGATAATGGCTTTCAAAGGGGATCGGGGGTAGACTATTTATACAATGATTGAAAGAATTATCTATCTATTTTAGACTTCTAAATCTTGAGACTATAATCGCTACAAGTAGAAATGAGAAATTATTTCTATTTTCAAAAGCAACGTTAATTTGATCTGTCACAACGATTTAGGCCAAGAATAAATTTCGACAAAAGTTTTCCAAATTCCAATCTGTGGTTCAATGGCATGAATACATCAAGCACTGGGCATCTCCCTCTCGCCCTTACCTTCTGTTTCCCTCTGTGGCAAGTTACATGCTTGTTATTCTGTTTCATTCTGTACCTTTCTCCACAACCCCTCGCACTAATCTCTCCCCCATCTTTCTCTCCTGCTATTCTCTTTCCCTCTGTCTTTCTCCCACCTGTCTTTCTCGCTACCTTCCCTCCATTCTCGCTATCTTTCCCTATCATTCTCGATATCTGTCTCCCCCATTCATTCTTTTTATCTTCTCCTCCTCTCATTCTCGCTATCTTTCTGTCCCCATTCTTGCCAGATCTTTCCTCTTCATTCTCACTATCTTTTCACCCTCCCGTTCTAGCAATCTTTCTCCCCCATTCTTTCTACCTTCCTTCCTCATTTTATCAATCTTTCTCGACCTCCCCATTCTCTCAAATTCTATCTTTCTCTCCCACAGCTCTCTTTCTCTCTATCATTGCAAGAAAAGACTCATTATTATATCTCCCTTTACCTCTCCTCCCTCAATCCGCATTTCCTGAATGCACCAACATCTCTGCTTCTTGGTGCCAAAAGAAAACAGATTGGGGAATGGGATGTAGGGTCGTAGAGAGACAGAGAATGAATGGGGGCTGTTCTCCTGCGTAGTCCGGGTGGCGGGGTTGGGGAGGGGGTGTGGTGGTGGTTTGCAGGAAGAGTGCACAATAAGGTTAAGTAGCTTGCTGACACCAAAAAGCATTCGTAGTATTCACAGAGTTCATAGAGTCTTACAGTCATACAGTCACAGTGTAATAGTGTCATACAACAGGAAACAGACCCTTTGGTCCAACTCATTCATGCCAAAATTGCCAAATCAAATTATGCCCACGTGCCTGCTTTTGGCCCATATCCCTCAAGTCCTTTCTTATTCATGCACTTATCCAAGTGTTGTAACTGTACTTGCATCTACCACTTCCTCTGACAGTTCATTCCACACCCGAACCATTCTCTGTGTAAAATGTTTGCCCCTCATGTCCTTTTTAAATCTTTCTCCTCTCACCTTTAAAGTATGACGCCTCGCATTGAACTCGCCCACCCTAGGGAAAAGATCTTTGTTATTCACCTTATCTGTGCCACTCATGATTTTCAAACTTCTTTAAGGTCACTCCTCACCTTCTGAGCACCAGTGAATACAAGTCCCAGCCTATCCAACCTATCTTTATAGCTCAAACTCTCCATTCCCGGCAATATCCTGGTAAATCTTGTCTGAACCCTCTCCAATGTAATAATATTCTGCCAATAGTTCTCCAGAGGAAGCCTCACCAACGTCCTGTGAAACCTTAACGTGACGTCTCGACTTCTATACTCAACAGTCTGATTAATGAAGGCAAGTGTGCTAAACGTTTTCTTAACCATCTTGCTGATGTGTTGCAAATTTCAAACAATTATGTACCTGAACCCTGGTTTCTCTGTTCAACAACACTACCGATAGCCCTAATTGAATAAGTCTTGCCCTTGTTTGTTTTACCAAGTAGCAATGGAATACTTTGAAATGAAGAGTGATGCAAAAACTATCCGACCCCCAGCTTAAAAATTAAAAGAAAGTAAGGAAGAAATGTATAGGTAGAGATAAAGAAACTATTAAATAAAGTTAGGGGTTTTATTTTTGTAAAAATTTTCTAAGACTTGGAATGAAGAGTGCGGCCACAGACGTATCAAATAGGGCTAATGGTGGTTTAACCTGTGGAGCACTCAAGCAAGGCGAGTGTATGATGACACTGTGGCTTTAAGAGGTTTATTTTTTCCTGTTTCTTTTTAAGAGAGGTTTTCACGCAGAGGTACGAGCAGTCTACTCAGAGGCAAAAAAGTAAACAGTTTGTGAGGCCTTGGAGTTTTTTTTCCAAGTTGGAAAAATAGAAGCAGCCTGTAAGGGTGTAGTCAAACTCACACGGAACCAGGATATTTAGTTTTTATTTTCAGCCGTTGCTGTTGGCATTTTGAAGAAGTGCTAGCTATTTTTACCTCTCATGGGTACAGCTAAAACCTAGGAGTTCTCTACCTGATCCTGAACTTGCATGTGAGAGCATCTATTTTGTGAATTTGCCTTTAGCCAAGGGTGTGTTTATGGGATGTTACTCTATTGGAACAGTTAATTAATTATAGCTACTGTATCTATTCTAAGTTTTCCATTAGAGCTAAGTTATTCCAATTCCATCTTTCTTTTGTTGTATTTTCAATACAGTGAATGAATAAAGTGTGTTTTGCTTTAAATCCGGGAGTTTGACCAATCCAGTTGAGTCTGGAATGCAACACCTTTCATTTACCCTTAAAAATAAGACAAAAAATGTTTCAGTCCAGACTATCTTCTGAATATTTTGAGGGAATTTGGTCAGGTCCATAACAAGATGTTCAGAAGGAGAATCTTTCACAGTAACCTTAGCTGGAGTGACAATTGAAACCTATTCTTGTTCTCAGTTTGTTACAATCCAGCCATCCAGCCAACTGAGTAAAGCCTTCAATTTACGCCAGCGTTAAAGATTGAACTCTAAACATAAAAGTGCCTTTGCTCTAAATCAGATAAATATAAAAGAATGCTGATGATACTCAAATGGTCAGAAAAGGAAACAGACTTAAGACCTGGAATTTCGTTATAAGTGGGAGATATTAGAGAGTAAATAAAACAAATATCTGTGGCTGTTGACGATCTGAAACAAGAACAGAAATTGCTGGAGAAACTCAACAGGTTTGACACTATCTGTGGAGAGTAAGGAAAATGAATGTTTCAAGCCCAGTGGCCAGAGTGCAGAGCTCTGAAGAAGGGTCACTGGACGAAAAACACTTATTCCGCTTTCTGTCCACAGATGCTGCCAGGTCTGCTGAGTTTCTCCAATTTTTTCTGCTTTGGTTTCATATGTTAGACAGTAGCGGTTTTAAACCAATGCTGCAACCAATAAAGAGGATAATCTATCAACATGAGTCCCTTGTTCTGAATTAAGGTCAGGGTGTTTTTGATTTGTTTTGAGTTATTATTGTCACATGCATCTAAGTGCTGTAATTTTTTTTCACGTGGAATCAGACATTGTGACATACAAAGGCAGAAAGATGATATGCTGAATGATTTGAGCGAGGAGTACAAAATTACAGCTGTAAAGAAGGTGTTCAAAAACCAACATCAACATTAAATTTGAAATGTGCAAAGTTCGTTCAGAAGTCTGAGAGAGAACGTTTTCCTGAATTCAGTGTTCATAAGAAGGCACACGTTAAGCTCACATTGGGTGAGGAATCAATACATTACCTAAATAACAGACATCAGAATCCAAATAAACGACTCATTTTCTACTTGGCGCAGCTTTACTAATTTGGTGCACAGAATCCTTTCCCTTGGCCCTAAATATGTACAATCTATTTCAATGACTTGGATGCAGGAATAGAAAATCGTATAGCCAAATTTGCCAAAGACTGAAATAAGTGGGAACATAAATTGCAATGAAGAATTAAGAAATTTACAAATGGATATGGATAGGTGAAGTGAATAGATCCAAATTTGTCTGATGAAGTTTAATGCAGATGTGTGAGGTTATCCATTTTGGTCAGAGGAATAGAAATTCAACTTATTATCTAAATAGAGGGAAACTTCACTGTGCTGCGATGCAGAGGGATGTGGATATCCTCCTGCATGAATCGCAAAGTAATTATTATGCTGGTAATTCAGGCTGAATTGCCGACTGCTGTTCCGAGTTCTTACGTTCTTAAATTCTGTGCTCGCAATCTTTGAAACATCTTCTACATATATCACCTGCCACAGTTATCTAAACCAGGAACAATTTGCCAGCCAGTCCAGTGTTTTCTCATGCTCATTTTTACACCATGAGCACACAATAATAAAAACTTCGAATGTTTCTGCCAATTAACTATAACTAGACGATCAATAATCAGAGGACGACAATGCACCTGTCAGCACAAAATTTCCCTCCATCACCAACGCTCAATAGCTGTAGGGTATACCATGTACAAGATGCCCTGCAAAAAATCATCAAAGGTCTCTTCACCCAAAGGATTATAAATCTGTGGAATTTCATGCTCAGTGAAACAGTTGAAGCTATCTCGTTGAATGATTTTTAAGGCAAGGATAGATAGATTTTTAAACAGTAAAGGATTTAAGGGTTTGGTGAGCAGATGGATAAGTGGAGCTGAGTCCACAACAAGATCAGCATGTTCTTTTTGAATAATGAAGCAGGATCAATGACCCAGATGGCCTAATGCTGCTCCTTTTCCTAACGTTCTGATGTTCTGAGACGACAAGTTCCAAACACATGAACATATCCATCTAGAAGGACAAGGGCAGCGAATACATGGGAACTTCACCACCTATAAGTTCCACCCCAAGCCATTAACCATCCTGATTTGGAAATATATATCATTGTTACTTCACTGTTGCTTGGTCAAAATCCTGGAATTGCCTCTCTAAGGGCATTGTGGGTCAACCTACAACACAAGGACTGCAACAGTTCACGATGGAAGCTCATCACTACTTTCTCAAGAGGAACTAGGAATAGGTAGTAAATGCCTGTAATGCCCAGACTGCAATGACAATGTCCTTTCTGTGAATATTTTCTCTGTTTACCTTAACAATCCTGTCTGATCAAGTACTACATTGCATTCAATTTCTCAATTGCTTAAGGAGAAATTTTGCTTGAACAAACCTGTGGATTATTTGAGAAAATAGCAGCGTGGTGGCAAATACTCAAACGTAGTTCATCTGTACTGTCAAAAGGCCTTCGATAAAAGCTAACCAATATCAAGGAGGGTGAAGTAAAGTTAAGAAATGGACTCAGGGATGCTCTTCGGAGGTTCGGAGAAGACCTGATGAGTTGAATGAAGTCATTCTGTACTGCAGGCATTCTATGATTCAGTGAGTGGACAAGACTGTAACAAATGTAATTCAAGATTTGGTAATTCCAAATTAGACAGTATGGATGGTGAAATAATAGACTCAGCTAGTTTTTGTTTTAAACAGTGAAGGGCCAGAGTCAGATACGAATACAGAAATTGAATGGCCCAAGTATATAAAACCTGAAAATTTAATGGACTGGTGGAAGAAGGGCAAACACATTTTTGACAATTGTCCACTGGGGAATTGCAAGAGAAGATGTTCAATTTAGGTTGCCAGTGTATAAAATTCTACCTAAGTATCAAATATGGTTGAAACATGTGGGTGCAATATAGGCAAAGGAACACTCAAACACGGAACATTTATGGAATTCCTTGCCCAGTGAAGTAGTTGACGCTACTTCAGTAAATGTTTTTAAAAAAAAGGTAGTTTTTTTTGAGCAATAAAGGAATTAAGGGACACGGTGAGAACGCGGGTAAGTGGATCTGAGTCCACGAAAGGATCAGCCATGATCTTATTGAATGGCGGAGCAGGCTCGAAGGGCCAGATGGCCTCCTCCTGCTCCTATTTCTTATGTTCTTATGTTCTTATGTTCTTTAATCTGCCTCAAGCCTGTCACCCGTGGATCTGCCCTTGCCCCTCACCATCATTCACAACAGCATGATTGGTTCCCCCTTGTCCTCACTTTTCATCGCACCAGACTCCTCTTTCAAAAAAGAATGCCATCACCAAACACATCTTCTCCTCTCTTCCCCCATCTGCATTTTGTAGAGATCATTTCCTTTGGGGCACCCGAGTTCCATCCTCGAACACCAACACCACCCTCCTCTGACAGCACCTTCCCATGTAACCACAGAAGGTTCAACACTTGCCCTTCATCTCCTCCCTGCTCGCCATCCAAGGGTCTAAATAGTCTTTTCAGGTGAAGCTGCATTTCTTGTGAACCCACCCCCGTTCCATCCCTTTTAGCGTTATTTGTTAAATTCTCTGTCACCATATCCGCTTCCCCCATACAGTCCTCACCCCCCCAACTCCAGTGGGACTGCTGTTCTTTCCTATCTGTCAGGTAGACACACCATTGTTCTGCCATTCTCACATTACCGTCACTTAATCTGCTCTATTAACACCCTTTCATCCCCAGCACTCCACATCCAACCCCCACCATTGCATAAATGCTGCCCCACCACACTTCACATCAGCTCTGATGAAGGGTCGTCTAGAGTCCAAAAGTTACCTCTCTCTATGGATGTTGCCTGGCCCATTGTGATTTGCAGCATTTTTTTTTCTGTTTTCAGACCAATTCTATACGCAATATTCCAGACATTGGCTCAATGCTTCCCAATATACACGATGTGTAACTTCTCACCTTCACAAGAAGAGACAACAAAACAGATATTAAGTTTGGATTGGATGCAGCACCAATATACTAGAACAATAAACATGGTTCAAATTGTGAAATTTCTTTGAACATAAAATGAATAAGCTGTGACATAAGTGAAGAGTTGAGGATGGTCAAATGAGTTGATATGTGTACTGCTCACTCCAGTGTGGAAAATCAGATTCTGAGGCATAAAAATAGACATAAATTGTTTCAGGTAATTTCTTCACACAAAAATTAATGGAAATATGGAGCCCTTTGCACCGCAAAAAAAAAAAAAGCTGTTGAGAATGAGATGTGTGGGTGAATGTTTCAACCCTATTTTGGTGAGATTTTCTGCAAGGCAGTCACATTAAATCTAAGCAAGCTTGAAGCAGGGCATTTGATGGCTTAATGGTACTTTTGTTAGATTATTAATCTAGGGACCTGGGTTTGAATCCTGTTTTGGCAGATTGTGGAATTGAAATTCAATTTTGGACATCTGGAACCAAAAGTCTAATGCAACTAATGTCCATTGTCAGTGGAAATTTAATGTGATTGCATGTAGCTTCAGACGCACAAAAATCTTGCTCTAAAAAATTATGGCTTGGCAGTAAATCATAGGAACAGAAGGAGGTCATTCAGCTCCTCGAGCATTTCCTTCTATTCAATGCGATCAATGTTGATCTGTAATCTTTTTCATGTTCATTCACTATATGTGGGCATCGATGGCCAGGCCAGGATTTATCGCCCATCCCAAAATTTCCAAAGGGCACTTAAAACTCAATCTATCTCCATACACCTGTCTTTGGACCAAAGTCCTTAATACCTTTGCTTAGCTAAAATTTATCTGCTCAGATTTAAAATTAACAGCTGATCCAGCATTCACCACCTTTTATGGAAGAGAATTCCAAGCATCTACCACCATTTGTGTGTAGAAGTGTTAATTCCTGGACGATACACTGGTTTGTTTTAACCTGCAGAACTTCAGCAAAAATGGGGAAATTTAATTTGAAAAATAGCCCGCTTTATGCAATTTGTTGCAATTAGTCCACACACTTTTGGAAGAGTTGATAAGGTTCTTGCACAGCTAAGCAAGTACGAAGGAAAATCTATCCCAGCAGCATTAAATATATCAGTCACAATTGGTAAAGTAACCAAGCCATCAATGCCATTTCTCTTTACACTGTGAAGACACTACAAGGAGCTACAAGTTTGATGTATCTATTTTGATTGGATGGAGCAGTGCTTAACTGATGCTTTGCAGTCTGTGTGTCAATAATTCCTGTCTGGAAATGGCAATTACCACGTTTCTGTCGCTTTTCTCCTGAGGGAGCTTGTTGACCTTCTCAAAGATCCAATGTCACTCCTCTCTTATTTCATTTGTGAGAGAGTAGAGTTGTGGAGTCATACAGTGCAAAAGAGCATCTTTGGTCCATCAAGTTGAGGCAGATAGATCTACATTGATCTCACTTTCCCAGGCTGAGGGCACAGCCTTGGATGTAATGACATTTCAAGTACCCTTTCAAGTACTTTTTAAAGGTTGTGTCGTTTCCCACCCCAACTATCCATCCAGGCAGGGCATTACAGAACCCAAACCGGTCCCTGAGGGAAAGAAAAGGCTTCTTCCAATCCCTTGTAAACGTCCTGCCTTTCATTTTAAAATTATGCCCCTTGTTACTGACCTTTCAAATAAAGGGAACAGCTGCTTTCTATCACTCTCATAATCTTATACACCTCGATCAAATCCCAAAACAACCGAGCTTATCCACCCTCTCTTCGTCGCTGAAATACTGAATCCCAGACAACATCCCGTTGAAACTACTTTGCACCTGTCCGTCCCCCAACCCCGCATGCAATCACATCAGTCCTATCGTGCGGTGACCAGAACTGCATTCAGTAGTCCAGCTGTGGCCTAACCAATGTTCTATAAAGCTCCAAAATAATTTCCCTGCTCTTACAATCTATGCCTCAACTGACAGAGGCCAGCATTCATATGTCTTCTTAACTATCTTATTAACCTGTCCTGCCACCTTCAAGGATTTGTGGACAAGCACCCAAGATCCATCTGTTCCTCTGATCTTCCTCAGAGAGAATGACAATGACTTGCATTGCGCTGTAAAGATGCTTTGAGTTGAGAGTAACGATTGACCAGGATTTCACGTCGTTGTCAAGGAGATTCATCTTAATAATGAATATTTGATTGCCTACGTTAGGTAAATTAAGAGCCTGAAATGGGGGAATGGATGAGAAAGAGTGAATTTGACGGAGAGGTAGAGCAAGAGAAAGAGAGAAGGGAACGGAAAGACTATGGAAAGAGAGAAAATTCAAACAAAAGGATATATGATATGGAGATAAGGCCACAAGGAGGACAAAGAGGTGAGAATCGAGAAAGCAAAAAATGGGAATCTACAGAGACAAAGAATAGATTGTGTAACTGAGAGAGGGATACAACAAAAGCTGAGATCTTGAGAGATAAAGAAGAGAAGATGCATGGCTGAGAGACAAAGAGAGAGGCACAGAAAGTGTGAGCAAACATGACTTTAAATTTAACTCATGACTTTGGCAGGAAATGAACAAAAAGGGAAATCGTGGTTTGTTTTACAGCAAAGACTCTGAAAAAGGAAAAAGCAGTATATAAAGCCAATGTTTCACTTTTAGAAGCAAAAGACAGAGGAGAAAATGAATTTCCTACCAACTCCCAGTACACCAACAATCCCACGTGCAAAAAGATAAACACTTGATTTTTTTTATATAGACAATAATATAAACTTCAAAAAATATTTCATACACTTACTGTCTTTTAGAGATCATTGAATTCTTTGCAAAGCCCACCACAGTGAACAGATTTCCAGGAAGTTTGATTTCATTGTGTGAGTGCATTTGGTCCAGGAAATGTCAATTTTCTGTTCTAACCCTGACCACAACTAATCACAAATGACAGCAAAGCTGAAGGCCTTTATTTCTGAGCAGTATAATTCATGTCTGATAGCTCACATAGAGAAAAACAACTGTTGTAATGTTAACAAGCCACTTCTCAGTATAACATCAGCTTTATCAAAAGCTCGGATAACAAGGTCGAGAGCTGAATGAACACAGCAGGCCAAGCAGCATCATAGGAGCAGGAAGGCTGACG
>NC_063379.1:3732576-3776998 GCF_021869965.1 Rhincodon typus | reverse complement strand
GGAGCAGGAAGGCTGACGTTTCGGGCCTAGACCCTTCATCAGAAATGCTCCATTTGTTACAAATACAGGCTCTTATGTCTTTGTTTGAAAGATAGTCTGCTGTTTCTTTAAAGTAAGAAATGCAAATTCCTACTGCAACTGCCGCTGGATAAGGCATTCGTGCATAAAATTTCTACCCATTGTGAACAACATTTTCTTAAACCATAAGACAGAGGAGCAGAATTAGACCATTCAGCCTATCAAACCTGCTCCACCATTTGATCAAAGCTGATATGTTTCATATAGAATCCCGACAGTGCAGAAGAGGCCATAAAACCTATCGAGTCTTCACCGACCTTCCAAAGAGTTGCGCTCAGACCCACTCTTATATCGCATTTACCATGTCCAACTCATCTAAACTGCACACCTTTGGACTGTGAGAGGAAACTACAGCAGCCAGAGGAAACCCACAAAGACACGGGGAGAATGTGCAAACTCCACACAGACAGCTACCCAAGTTTGGAATCGAATATGGTCCCTAGAACTGTGAAGCAGCAGTGCTAATCTCTCCCCCTTAATCCATGATCCTTTTACTCATCAAGAAGATAGTTACCTTTCCCTTAATTATACTCAATGACTTGGCCTCCACAACCTTCTGTGGCAAGGATTTCCACAGATTTACCACCTTCTGGTTGAAGTAAGTCCTCCTCATCTCAGTTCATCACTTTACTCTGAGGCTATGCCCTCACGTCCCAGTCTCTCCTGCCGGTGTATACACATTTTCCATGTCCTCTCTATTCAGGAAAAAAATCAGAAGTTGCTGGAAAAGCTCAGCAGGTCTGGCAGTATTTGTGAAGAAAAAATGAGAGGTAACATTTCAGAAGGGTCACCGGACCCAAAACATTAACTCTGATTTTTTTTTCTTCATAGATGCTGGCAGGCCTACTGAGCTTTTCCAGCAACTATTGTTTTTGTTCCTGATTTACAGCATCCGCAGTTCTTTCAGTTTCCTCTCTATTCAGGCCTGTCAGTATTCTGTAAGTTGTCCTTCGAAATTCCATCTAGTACAGACCCAGAGTCCTCAACCTGGCTTTACATGACAGGCCCTTCATTCCCAGGATCATTCTTGTAAACCTCCTGCCACTAACTGGATATATTTCAAGCACATTCTCCCCGTGTCTGCATGGGTTTCCTCCGGGTGTTTCGGTTTCCTCCCACAGTCCAAAGATGTGCAGGTTAGGTAGATTGGCCATGGTAAATTGCCCACAGTGTTCAGGGATGTGTAGATTAGGTGGGTTACAGAGGGATGGATCTGGGTGGGATGCTCTGTGGTTCCGTGTGGACTTGTTGGGCCGAAAAGCCTGCTTCCACACTGCAGGGATTCTATGATCTATGATCTACACTTGACCTCCAAAAATGCCTCGATGACACCACGAATGCATGACACCTGAACACCAACAGGATACTATTGCAGGACACTTGAACTACCAAAGGTGGCAGCATAGCGCGTACACCATTGCCCCAAATAGCTCCTACGCCAATGGGATCAGGTCAAGTATGGACAAAGATGTCCTGGTGCCCACTCCCTCAACCACTGACAGACCGAGGTTGACACATCAGTGCTCCCCAAAGACAATTAGCAACTGTGCAAAGCACTGAGGTGTGGAAGGACACAAAATACATTTCATTCAAATAATGTGGACGTCATCGGCTGGCCAGCTTTTATTGCCCAACCCTAACTGCAGTCAGCCATATTGCAGTGCATCTGGAATCACATGCAGGCCAGACCATGTAAGGATGGCAGATTTCCCCTTCCCTAAAAGATATTAGTGAACTAGATAGACTTTCCCCCCCAACAGTCAAACAAATAGTTTCAATGTCATCATTAGACACTCAATTTCATATTTTTATTTAAACTGAATTGGAATTCCACGGCCCATATGTGCACGTATGTATGTTCCTGACAGCATTAGAGAGATACCCACACTATCTTTTTGAATGGGTTTAACCCACACAGGACTGAGATAAGCGTGAAGAGCTGCAGCTTATCATCAGCAGCAGGATTTACACTCTACCGTTCCCACCAAATCGATGTCAACAACTTGAGTTTAATAAATGTACAGGCTCCTGCCACATTAGAAGATAAATGGCAGATGTCAATTAGACAATGCGTCGGAAGAGTACATTCCACATATATCGCCATATTCAGTAATATAGAGTATCAAGTATTAAAATATGAGGCTATGCATTTGTATCCAACTTCAGCCAGAATTGTCGAGTGCGTGATCTACCTCGGCTAACACAGAGGCCCGCAACACCACAGCCATCATTTTCTCGTCAATCCAAGTCACTTTACTTCAGATCATGGATTGACTGAGGCACTAGATGCTACAAAGTTGATGAAGCCTGACAAAATTGTAGCATTTGTAATGAATACTTGTGTTCCAGGAAAGGCTGCTAGCCAAGCTGTTCAGCGCTATTGCATCACTGTCATCTCCATGGAAATGTGGACAATTACCCAGTTATGTCCGATACACAAAAGAAAAAGTGAATACTCCAACTCAGATACTTGTCACACGCTCAGTGATCAGCTGAGTGATGAAAGGTCTTTGTAATCATTCTGACAAGAGGTATTTGCTCAACAAAAACTGGCACATTGATGCTCAGTTTGAGTGTTGCCAGGGCCACTCATTGACCACATTGCATCCTTGGTTCTAACATGGACAGAAGGCCCAAACTCCAATGCTGAGGAAAGTGTCTGCCCTTGGCATCAAGGCAAGATTTGATTGAGTGTAGAATCAAGATTCTCAAGTAAAACTGGAATCATTGGGAATTGGCATAAAACTCTCAATTCATTGGATTCACATTTTGCACAAAAGTTGTGGTTGTTCGAGGGCAGTCATTTCAGCTCCAGTACATCTCGACAAGATGTCACTCAGGGTAATTTACTCAGTCTGTTCATCTTCAGCTGCTTCCATCGCTCATAAAGATTCAGTAGAGAACTTCACTGATGATAGCACAAACTTCAGCAATATTAATGACTCATAGATCTTAGTGCAGCACATGTTCATATTCAGCATGATCTGGGCAAAAACAAGGCTTCAACTGCAATGTGACAGTTAGTATTTGCGCAAGACAGGTGGCAATGTAATTTTCTAAGCAGATGGAAGCTAGCTTCACTGTTTGTCACCAACAGGGATAGTAAACAAAACCAAATCAGCCTCATTATTTACTGGATTTGCAACACAGCAATGTTAAAACATTGAATGATCGTCAAAACTGCTCAATTATTCCTAACCAGACTTTAAAAATAACCAATGTTGGACACAAAGTTCATAATAACACAAAAGATAACAATTTAGCATTAAAATGTAAATTTGATTGAGTATTGATAATCTACAAGGCAACGTAATTGATATTTACAATCTAAACCCAATCTTCTTTGAATTTAGACACGCACTCACACAATGACAGACACCAACGTAACACAGCTAAGAAGTAAATTAGAAATAAAAGTAAGAGAATCGTAATTTTCTCACAGATAATAGTTTCAAAAATGAATACTCAGCCTTGATAAAATCCTTAGACAATGTTTTTTATTACAGGTACACAGGATGGTGTATCTTACTTGATTTCCAAAATCACCAGTCAATGCAAACAAGATCTAAAAGCTTCTGGAAACTTTTTATTTATTTCTTGCAGACTGGAGTTCTTTCCTCAGAACTTTCAACAAGTTGGTAACTGGGAAATAACTAAAGAGAGAAAAATTAAAAATAAAATGCTTCCCAGTCCAGCAGCTTCCAAAGCAAGATCTGCCTCTTGCATAAGAAAACAAGCAACAGCCAGTTCACTCTGTGGTTCCTTGTTCTTTGTGAATATTGTCTTTGGTTGTCTGACCAGCCCCGCTCCTCCCTTGTTTGACCAATTCAATGTCTAAGCAACTGCTAGATTCTGACCATAACAACATCTCAGTGCCAAATCATCCACAGTATCCTTAAAGTTGTAATTAATCTGCATCATCTTTCCAGGCCAGATCTCAACACTAAACATATGTCTTTTGTTCCCTCCTATTTATTTTAAAGAAAAGAGTAATGTTGCTGTTCAAAGTTCATTTCTCAACTGCAACTCACAGATCGAAGCCAAAAATAAGAAAAATAAAAGAGAAGTTAACATGTTCTCAACAGGTTCAAGTGCATGAACCCTTATCATTATTACATGGGGTTACAAGAGATGAGAAATAACATAAATTCTGTTGTCACATGAGAATGTCAGAGGCTAGAAATACTGTGGAGAGCAACTGACTTTCTTAATCTGAAATGGTCCCCACTTTACATTGTACATATTAATGTGTGGTGGAATACTCTCCAGTTGCCTGAATAGATGAATCTCAAATAAATACTTTGGAGAGCAACTGACTTTCTTACTCTGAAATGTTTGTCCCCACTTTACACTGGACATATTAGGGTGTGGTGGAATACTCTCCATTTGCCTGAATACATGAACCTCAAAGAATTCTCAAGAAAGTAGATATCATCCAGGATGAAACATTTGACTTCATTTGTATCCCACCTACCACCTTGAACATTCATTTCCTTCATTCCTGATGTATAGTAGCAACAGTGCGTTCCATCTTCATGATGAATGGCAACAAGTGACCAAAGTTCCTACAACATTGCTCCTTCCCAATCCGCACCTAACCTTTACAAACTGGAAGGAAAGGGCAACTGATGCATGAAAGTACACTAACTACAATGTCGCCCTAAAGCTACACACATTATTCACTTGGAACTAGACTGTCCTTCCTTCATTATGCCGAGTTAAAGCCATTTACCTAACAGCATGGAAAATATAGCTCCACCACATGAAATGCAACTGTTCAGAAAGGAAACTTACCAGCACTATTTTTTTTCTAAAATCACTCGTGGAAAACGAGGGCTGAGACAATGTTTCTTCTCCATCCCTAGTTGCACATTGAAAACGTGGTGATGAGCTGTCTTCT
Source organism: Rhincodon typus (assembly GCF_021869965.1). Taxonomy (NCBI): domain Eukaryota; kingdom Metazoa; phylum Chordata; class Chondrichthyes; order Orectolobiformes; family Rhincodontidae; genus Rhincodon; species Rhincodon typus. The sequence goes on along the minus strand of NC_063379.1, from coordinate 3,772,020 downwards.
TGAACCGCTGCAGTCCAATGATGCAGGTTGGCCCTCAATGCCTTGAGGGAGGTAATTCCAGATTTTTGACCCAGCAGCACTGAAAGAATGACGATATATTTCCAAGACAAGATGACAAGTGGCCTGGAGGAGAATTTGCAGGTGTCAATATTATGTTCTGCAGGGCAATTAGACATCGGCAATAATTTCTCGCGTAGTCAATGACACCGACAACCTATGACCAATGACACAATAAATAATAATGGAAAAATGAATAAATCGGAAGCATGGTATTGAAAAAAAAATTTGACTCGATTAAAATAAAAACAGCACCAGAACAACCATTGGGATTAACAGATAACAAAACTGCTGAGTATGAACAGTTCTGATGAAGAGTCACTGAACTCGAAACATTAGTTCTGCTTTTTCTTTCACACATGCTGCCAGATCTGCTGAGCTTCTCCAGCAATTTGGATTTTTTTTTGTTCGTTTGTTTCAGATCTCCAGCATTGTTTTGATTTATGCATCAGAATTAATGGATACCTCGAATATTGTCTTCCAAAATATCCTACATTATCAGAGAATCATAGCTCACAGGAACTGAAAAAGCTTCAAATTGTTTTTAAAAGGAAGGAAGGGGTGAAGGGGAGAGGAAAAGAAGGCAAAAGACTTTACCACAGTTGGATTAACCTCCATCTTTAGAAAATGGTGAATTCAATTATTAACAGTTTCTTTCAAAAAAAAGTCTTAATTTGAGGGAAAGTCAACATGATATTATGAAAGGGGCAAAGTCATTTGATTTTTGTTGAGAATGTAGCAAGCAGGGTTGTAAAAAGAAAGGATTAGATATGGTGGATTTGCATTGTCATCTGTGTTGTTTAGTTCAGTTGGCTGGTTTGGATACAGAATGTTACCAATGATGTTCTCATAGTCAATGCCAAAACTGGTAAAGACAAGTCTCCTGTATGCCTTCTTAACTTTCCTAATAACCTGGCCTACAACCTTCAGGGATCTGTGGACAAGCACTCCAAGATCCCTCCATTCGTCTGAGTTTTCTAGTGCCCTGCCAATCATTGAGTATGCCATTGTATTGTTACTTCTTCCAGCGTTCACCACCTCACGCTTAGCAATGTTAACGTTCATCCGCCACTGATCTGCCCATTTGACCAGTCCATCAATACCCTCCTGTCATCCAAGACCTTTCTCCTCACTGCCAAACAGCTGGCTAACATCATGTCATCTGCAAACTTAGTTATCACGTCTCCCCCAACATTGAGACATTGAGAAGGGTATCTAATATGCCCAAGTGATAAATAGCCTTTTATAGAAAATAGACATGCTGGTTTGGAGTAAAAAACCAAGTAAATTATAGTTATCATTAGGAATTTTTGGGTCCCATTTTGGATACGCAAATCTGGGCATCATGTCGAGGAATGTAATACAGAGGATATACAAGAAATTCGATAGAATGGTACCACGGATATAAGTCTTCAGTGAGTTGTCGAAAATAGATGAGCTCTCCAGAGTCAACAGAATGTTAAGGAAGATTTAGAATCATAGAATCATACAATCAACTCATCAAGTCTGTACCACCTAAGTCTGCACACTAAATCAACACTGACCCCATTTACCCGCACTCGACCCATATCCTAGAATGTAATGACATTTCAAGTGTTCATCCAAGTACTTTTTTAGAAGTTTTGAGCCTTCACACCTCAATTACCCTCCAACGCAGTGCATTCCAGACCTCCACCTCCCTCTGCGTGATTTCTCTTTCCTCCAATCCCCTCTAAACTTGAGACTTTCACCTTAAAGTTTTGTCCTTTTGCTTATAAACCTTCAACTAACATTTGTTCGAGATGTTTACATTTTTCAATGATTATAATCAAGAGATTGAAGGAAAATGGTTGTTGGCACAGAGGCATAGGTAACTAAGTTGACCGCAGACTGCAGATAGTTGCCGACAAGATCATGAGGTTGACTGTTACTGCACAACAAGGTGTCATGACCGGGAATATGTCACACGAGAGAGTGTTGAAAGCAGTTTCAGCTCTGACCTTGAAAAGAAATTGAATGAAGTCTTGAAGGGAAAATATCGAAAGGATGCAGGTGAGATCGGGGAGGGTTTGAATTTTCTCTATTAACCCGTCTTTATCTAATCAACCTGCTCAAAGTTGTTACTGTATGTCTGTCGCATATGGAGCTTGAACCCGTGTCTCCGAGTCTAGAAGTAGGGATACTACCATTGCACCACAACAGGGACCATCAAAGCCTTGCAGCAATCATTACAGAGTGAATGGCCTTATTTGGTACTGTATCATCTTGTCGTTCCAATCCACAGCCCAACTGTGCCACACACCCTTTTTTATTGTTACAGGGTCACCACAATTAATTGGTTATGGGACAACTGCACTGCAACACAAGATCAATGAGGATAGTGAAAAACAACAGACCTAAAACTTGGAGGGAAAGCAAATTGTCCAGCAAGGAAAACCCAGAACAAGGAGACATTGCATATTTAAGTTTGCATTGTGTATTATCTCTGTATGTGGGCAGGAAGTATTTCAAATTGCATTGGGACCAATGGGAAAGTCCATTTTTGTGGTTTTGAACAGTGTAGTGATTGTAACAAGGACAACCAGCTGGACTTCTAGTTCCCTGATTGGGGCGGTTAATCTGGAAATCCTGACTGACATAGAAAAAAGGAGAGTGTCAGAGATACTGACATTCTGGTACTTGACTCTTTATGAGGAGGTACTAAAGTCAAGGGTTGCTCATATGGAAAAAGGTGATTGGTGATGGTTACTGGCTTGTGCAAAGTTATGACAGACAGCTAATTCAGCTCTTCCAGCTGGGCAAGGGAAATCACATTGCAATATCTCATGGGAATGGATTAGACCAATCACAGACTTGTTACTCAGCAACAGAGCTGGCCTATGACTTCTCTCTCTGTTTGCATAGTGTCGGGAATGGCCTATTAGACTGTCTTTGCGAGGGACAGTTTGAACAGTTTAGGCCTGTGCTCTCTGGAGTTTAGAAGAATGAGAGGAGATCTAATTGATGCATATAAGATGATAACGAGGATAAAGGGTAGCTGTCTGTGTGGACTTTGCGCATTCTCCCCGTGACTGGCATGGATTTCCTCCCCCAATCCAAAGACGCGCAGTTTAAATGGATTGGCCATGCTAAATTGCGCATAGTGTCCAGGAATGTGCAGGCTAAGAGGATTAGCCAAGGGGAATTCGGGGTTAGAGGGATGAGGTAGGTCTGGGTGGGATGTTCTTTAGAGGGTTGATATGCACTCGATGGGCTGAATAGCCTGTTTCCATGCTTTTGGAATTCTGTGAATGTTATATATTAAATAAGCCCACTTCTCATTATTCTAAACTCCAGTGAGTACAGTCTTAACATGTTTAACATTATGTCATAAGGCAACGCCTCAAGGAGAGGGATCTTCTGAGTGACCTTTCTCTGAACTGCCTCCAATGAAACAAAACCGTTGCCCATATTCCAGATGTGTCCTCATCAGCTCCTTGTAAAGTTGTAATAAAACTGCACTTCCCTACTCCTTAGCAATTTCTGTTTATGTTTGTTGCAAATCCCCAGCATCTACACCTCTTTGTTTTATTACAGCCTGAATTACTTGCTTAGGGACTGTTCAAGCGCATAACATTTAAGAGCTGTTATTAACAGGAACTTGAACCCTGCATCCTCAGATTAAACGTTGGTAAGTCTACCACTGAGCTATCCAGGCTTCCCAACGTCAGCATTTGAACTCTGATGTAAAATATCCGAGAAAAAAAACACACAAATGACGCATTTCTAACTTTTTTCATTGTATCTGTGCAGTATCTGTATGAGGACCGTGTATCTGGCCACCCAAGACTTATTCTTCCCACACAAACACGAACTTTCAAGTCTTCATGAGTAGAAAATGCTTTATTTATAGATCAGATACAAAGCCAATGAATTGCTTCCACCACTGACTAAAGTCGATCTGTCAAAGTAATTTCTCTCTTTTTTTTCTCTACCTCTGTCTCCCCTTGACTTTCTGCTGTCTTTTGCACTTTTACCTGCTCCCGAACCCCAGCCTGGTGTCAGCATCAAACTTTGTTATGCAATATATGAGTCAGGAAATACAAATCTGTTATAATGAAGAGTGACTGGACACGAGCTATTAATTTGGCTTTCTTCCCAAAGAAGCTAACAGCCCTGCTGAGTTTCTCCAGAAGTTTCTGGTTTTGTTTCATATCACCAGCCTCCACGGTTCTTTACTTGAAGTTATTATTTAATTGTTTCATCCACTTTTCTTCTCTTCAAATACTTTCATGATTCTCTTTCTATAGTTACTGTTGACAATACTTTCACCCACCTTTCAGTTACTATTGTTCCACTTACAACTACTTGCTCTGAAATAAAGATGTTCTGCCTGTTGATCCTGCTCATTTTGTCAATGATCTTAAGTCTGTCCTCTCTGATGACAAACGCTTTTTCCCCTTGGAATGGATTCATTTGAAAATTCTCCCCATGTCCGCGTGTGTTTCCTTTGGGTTTCCTCCCTCAGTGCAAGGATGGTCAAGTTGGATGGGTTGACCATGCTGAAAATTGCCCCGTGATGCCCAGGGATGTGCAGGTTAGGCGGCTTATTGGTTAAAAACCAATGTGGGATTATGGGATGGGTGAGTCTGGGTGGCTTGCTCTTTGGAGGATCAGTGCAAACTAAAAAAAGGCCGAATGACTTCTTTATGCACTGTAAGATTCTATGATATTAATGCTCAATCAAAATAATTCATGGTTTTGAACAGCCCAATCACGTTTGCCCTGAAGTGTTTTCTATTCTAAAGTGAACAATATTAGCCTTACAAGATAACCACCCACCAGAAATATTTCAGTCCTCGTGCGTCTTTCGTGCCGTCTACAAATTATTGATGTAAGTCCCAACTCAAGCTCAGATATAATGGACGTTTAGATCCAAATCTATCTCATTTTCTATTCGGAAGAATGGTCTTCAGCGAAACCCCGTGAATACCTTCCAAAAATTTTATATACACTCTGCCCTGATTGTTATTTTAATGGAAGTGAAATATCACAGGCACACTTCACGAATCCATGCTGACCCTCATCCAGGTCTTAGGCACTCTGTAAAAACCAAAAGATCTGCGGATGCTGTAAGTCAGGAACAACAACAAAGTTGCTGGAAAAGCTCAGCAGGTCTGGCAGCATCTGTGAAGGAAAGAAACATTTAACGTTTCAGAACTGACGGTCACCGGAGCTGAAACGTTAACTTTTTTGTTGTTCCTTAGGTACTCTGTACACGATGATAGATCCTAATTTGACATTAAATCTCTGGATGGCTAATGAAATGTGATTCACAAACCTGAAATTCTCTCAAATCTCTTAAAATCCTGGACTGCAAGTCACCAGTCTGTGAAGATTATTTGGTCTTAAATGACCTTTTTTGTGTATTTTCCACATTGCATAGAAGATTGCACAAACTATAGGAAAACAATGCCCAAATGTTCAATTTTTGGGAAAGACATTCGTCCAGCCAAGTGGATAGCATGCCATCATATGCCTGACGTGCGCATTGTAAGTATTGGACAGATTCCCAGAAGGCTGATGGGGAGGCGGGGTGGCCTAGTGGCATTATTGCTGGATAACTAATGCAGAGACCTAGGTTATGACTAACCATTGAATCACGTCTATGGCAGGTAATTGAATTGAAACTGCTCTTTTTAAAAAATCTGAATAGGTTTATAATCATTGACTTAGAGATTAATTATTACCATTATTGATTGTAAGAAAGAGAACAATCTCGTCTACTAATGCCGTTTAGAGAAGAAAGCACCATGTTTACCTGGCGCGGTTCAGATCTCTGGATTAATCATCTTATGCCAATACCACTCAGTCATTGCCTATCCTGTACTAATCAATGGATCATCTATGCTTCGGAATCGATACCATTGATCAGATCCACTGTCCCAATGTGGTTCTGCATTGCCAGTGTCCTGATCTTTAGCCCAGGGAGGCATGGGTACAAGCCGTGCCCTGCTCCACATGTGCACCATAGCATCTCTGAAGTGGTTGGGTACAAGAACATAAGGAAAAGCCAGATAGTCTCGACACGCCAGATAGTCATGCTCCTTCTCCTATTTCATATTTTCAATTCTGCCCGGCTTTTCAACACCATTGGCCTCAACTCCACTTTCCATAACACTTTAGGCCATCTATAGTAAAAAAAAACAATAACTTCTCCCCAAAAAGACCAGCAAAATATTGGTGTGGCCGCACATCTCTTGAGTTTCAGCTCCCAACTCTCCCTATGTCATCTGCTCTCAAATGTTTGTGAGTTCTCCCTTCCTTAAGAAGCAGCAGATGCTGACCAGTTAAATTTTAACGCCGAGGCAGATAGATTCTTTATGACCAAGGCGATACATGATTATTGGAGGATATGCAGGAATGTAGAGTTGAGGTAAAAACTGGATCAAACATGATCTTATTGAATTGTATGCTAGATGGGCCAAATGGCTTAATCTTGTTCTTTTTCTCTGAGTGTGTCACCACCTGATTCTATCAATTCCAATAGTGTTGTGTTCCTCTTCCACGATTTCTGTGCATATATCAACACATCACTGTGTTTTTCGCTGTTTTCACTATCTGCTACGGCAATAATAACCTCTCCCTGTCTTGTCTCAGTGTATTTCCTGAACTGTTGTTGTATAAATCATCACCTCTCTCTAGCTGTTTGATGTTACCTGTCAGTTCTTGTCCCTATCTATTCCCGTTGAATACTATTGTCTTTCATAGACATAATTTGTCATATCCAGGGATATGAATCCGGATAGCTCAGACAATCGAAACTCTGACTTTGAATCTGGGGGCTCAGGGTTCAAGCCCCTGTTTGAGTACAGCTTTGTTGGGAGGTCATGCCCTAGCGGTATGATTTTAGGAGCCTCCGTAATGATCTGGGTTTGAATTCCTTTATAGGATCAAACACCTACAATACAGAAGTAGGCCATTGGGTCTACACCATACTGTCCGAAGAGCAACTCGTCCCACCCCTGTAACCCTCTATTTGCCTTGAATGGACCAATCAACCTAACCTGCATATGTTTGAATTGTGGGAGGAAACCGGATCATCCAGAGGAAATTACACACAGGGAGAATCTGCAGAATTCAAACAGATAGTCACCCGAGGCTGGAATCCCATCCAGTTCCCTAACAATGTAAGGCAGCAGTGCTAACCACTGAACCATATCATATGGTTAAATTTGAATTCAACGCAAATCTGGAGTTAACAGTCGTATGATGAAGCCATTGCTGATGGTCGGGAAAAACCCTACTGGTTCTCTAATGCCTTTTAGGAAGAAAATCTGCTGCAGTTACCTGGTCTGGCCTACATGTGACACCAAGCTGCTTGACTCTGAATTGCTTGCTGGGCAATCAAGAGTAGGCAATATACGTCAACCGAGCTAGTGATGCCCACATCTTGCGAATGAACTTTTGTTCAAAAAAATCCATCTTCCCGTGAGCATACAGGAGAGGTGAAAATGAATAAAGTTCTATTGAATGGGAGATGGAGAGAGATAGAAGAAAAGGAGGAGTGTGCGAGACAGGGATATAAAGAGGAGAGACAGCCAAACAGGGATTGAATAAAAGCTATTGCTGTGAATACTGGAAATCCGAAACAAACACAGAAAATGCTGGGGGAACTCAAAACGTCTGGCAACTTCCATGGAGAGAGAGAGAAAGAGTTAACTATTTGGGTCCAGGATGACTCTTCCTCAGAGATTGAAGGTGAGTGAGACAGAAACACAGGGAGAGGGATAGCGAGAGAATGAGAGATAGGGAAAAACAAGAAAAAGGAAGAGATAGACAGGCAATGGGAGAGCGAGGAGAGAGGGAATTAGCGAGAAGAAGAGGTAGAAATCCAAGACAGTGACGAAGAGGTACTGGGGGAGAGAGAGGAAAAAAAGGAGAGAGAGAATAAAAGTGGAAGGGAGAGATTCAGACAACATCTGAAAGACAGACAGCGAGAGAGAGGGAAAAATAACAAAGAGAAAGACAGAGCCATCCAGAGAGAGGTGCAGAGGTGCAATGCAGTAAGTATTGGGAAAGACAGGTACCCGGAATGGAAAATGTGCCATGTTATCGCATGATCAATCCTTAGGTAGAACCTGACCAAAGAACAACAGGATTACAGATTCAGCTTTCAAAGTTCAGGTAGATTACTTTATTTTGGAAATATCACTGATAAAATTATGTATTTGGGAAACAAAGAAAAACAACTATTTCATCCCGCTGACCTTTACGATTGTTTGATTTGGGAGTGATGAATCGATCTAGAATAGATGGATGAGATGCACGACTCATTCGCTCTTAGCCAGCTCACCTATGAGAGGATCGTGTACTACAGTGTTTTTGCGCAGGCACTTATAATTCAAGGCTAATAATTATCTCGAGTTCTGACTCGTTGGAGCATCCCTTGGGCACAGGAACCAATTTTCCGACATCAGGTGGAAGTTATTGACACAAAAGCACATTTGACAAATTATCTTCCAGTTGTCCAGCTTGTGAGAAGTAAGCTTCAAATTCATTTCATATTTGCTTTCCCGTGCTTTGACCTTTGCAATTCAAATGGGTTCCTTCCATAGATTTTGATTAAATGCAACAATGCCTAAGTATCCTGACATTCATCACGGCTCAAGTAAGCGCAATGGCTGGAAAGGTCACATTAGTTTGTGTGGCCTGGAGGAAATGGTGTATCACATTTGTGGTGAGTGTTTTCGTGTAAAAATTTAGATTTTTTAAGGGACTGCTTCTCAATTTTTGGTTGCATGTCAGCACCACACTCCTGGTCAACAGGCTCTGTGCAGAGAGGGGCACACAGCTCGGTGGGTCTAATCGTGCTGTCCTGTTATGCTGAAAGGACCTAACGCGTTCTTTTCGGTCTGATCAAAGTGATTACAAGAGGCACGTGTGGTTCAATATGGCATGTGCATACTAATGGGTAAATTTATGAACTTAAACTACTTTAGAAATATTTCTGGCAGGATTCAAGTGCAGAAAATTTCCTGGGATTCTGGATTAATAACCTTGTGGTTATATAACGAGGACATTGCCGCCCTCAATGTGCAATTTAATATTCATTTCCCTTAATACCGCGCCATAATTAATATTACCTCGGAAACCTTGAGGCCGAATGCAGAAATTTGGGACAAAGTTGTTACCGGCTACATGTGAATGTTCATGCTTGCATACTTATTGGGTGGAGGAAGCTTTGGGAAGATAGGCCAAAGAGAACGTGTCTGTCTATTTTAAGACATCAACAACATATACTGTCAGTTGTTTTTTTCCTTTAAAATCATACGTAGGACATGGGTGCCGCTGGCTGAGACAGGGTTTATTGCTGTCCCTATATGCCCCTTAACAAGGTGGCGGTGAGCTGCCTTCTTGAACTGCTGTAGCCCATGTGCTGTACGTAGACCCACAATGTCATTAGGGAGAGAATTCCAGGATTGCCCCCTCGCGACAGTGAAGGAAGGGTGACATATTTCCAAGTCAGGACGGTGAGTAGCTTAGAGGAGAACTGGCAGTGGACGGTGATCCCCTGTGTCCGCTGCCCTTGCCCTTCTAGATGGAAGAGTATAGAGGCAAGTCGGTGTCAATCACTGTGCATAGAACCAAAATTATTTCGACTGCATATTCTGTCATTTTAAATCGAATGGTTGCTGCCCTCATACTGTATGCCTTCCCTGAATTTAATGTTGTAAATTTTAACACTGTTACAGCTGTGTTGAGATTCCTAAGAATGAACTTGCTGCAAGGAGTCAGATCACATTTTATAGCGACCTGTGCCATTTTCTAGTTGAATTTTTTTTAATGTACACTTATAAATGTTATGTATCAATTAAAACGTTGGGGTGGCGAGGGAGAGAAAAGAAACAACTTACAATACTTCAGAAAATTAGTGAGGGGTGGGAAATTGAAAAAAGACAACTATCAACCCTGTAGAAGATCAGTAAGGGGTGGGAGAGAAAAACGGGACAATTCACAATCCTCTATAAGACTTCGAGTTACACAATAACGCTCAGCACTCAGGTTTAGTTTAAAGCAGAGACCTGTAAAGCTTTGAATGCCATGCTTATTTTTGCAATACTTTTCGCTATTTGCAACACCGATATTGAGCTACGTAATTTTAAATTGTTTGTCCTTTGTTTCACTGTTATATAACTTTACCTGCCTTACAGAGTTACTCAGAATCTGTTCTCTTACTGTGTCTTTGAAACAACACCATCAGATTGAGGAGAAAACGCTCAGATTGTGCTTGTATAAGCTTGAGTTTGGGGTGGATATGTGGATGTTGATGGTGGAAGGAGTACAATATGTTTAACATGATATAGCTGAGCAAAGTCTTGAATTTGTACTTTGCACAGTTAACTCTTTACTTGATCTCTTGTTACTCTATTTCCATCATCTCTTTGATTTATTTTTTTCTAACATTTAGCCTGCCATTAACCATCTCTTTTCTGTTTCCGGTCTCCTTTCAGCATCTGAATTTCATCTGATGGAGGAAATCCACCGCCAGCAGCAAATGAGGAGTCATATATCATTGTTTTTTCATGATTCAGTGTTCCACCTTCATGAAAAAGCGCAGTCTTAACCTCAGAGTCCAGGATTCAAGTCCCACAAAGAACGTAGATTTCAGCAATGAAAACGTCGTCTAATTAATGCGACGTTTTCCTGGTATTAACTGATATTAGAATGGAAGAATGTGTGTGTGGCTCCCTCTGTTGCTGTGTGTGTACTTCCCTCTCTCTCTCTCTCTGTCCGTTTGTGTGTATGTTTCTGGGACTGTGGGTGTGGTGTGCATCTGTATCTATATGTGCTTATGTATGCGTCTCTCTCTGCCTGTCTGTGTGTTTCTCTGTGTGTCTCGCTGTATGTGAATTGTCTGTGCGTGTGTCGGTGTGATCAGGTCTACCTGCAATAGGACACATTTTGTTTTGGAGGGAAGTTTGAAAGAATGAATTAAAACGTGGGGATTCAAAATCTTAGTCTCTCTCTCTATAAATGTATATATATTGTTCTCTCTCTCTCTTTGTCTGCCTATTTTGTCTATAAAATGATGTAATGCCACCCTCCGCTGGCCTCCCTGGCCACTGTGCAAGCCCCAGATTTTTTGTGTAGTACTGGTCCTTTTTCTCTCCAATGGTCAGACCTGTCACCAGTCGCCGCCCTGCTCTCTTTCTATTGGTCAAATTTACCGTCAGTCAGCGTCCCTCTCCCTGTCTATTGTTCAGACCTGAAGTCAGTCATCACCCCACTCTCACTCTACTGGTCAGACCTGCGGTCAAACACCACTCCTCTCCCTCCTTATTGGTCAGACTTGCAGTCAGTCAGCGCTCCACGCCCACTCTAATTGTTAGACCTTCAGTCAGTCCATGCCCTGCCCACTTTCTGTTGTCGTGGAGGTGTCGGTGTTCGACTGGCGCAGTCAAAGTCAGAAGTCGCATGACACTAGGTTATAGTCCAATAGGTTCATTTGAAATCACAAACTTCCTCGACACTGCTCTTTCACCAGGTGAAGTGGAGGGCGCGCACAGGCACAGAATTTATATGCAGGGAGGTAGTGGCAAGATAATTCCAGGTGATTAAGGATGTCAAATGACAATGGCAAGATAATTACAGATAATTAAGACAGTCGAAAGATAAATACAAATAGTGTGAGTGGACTGTCAGCAGACTGAACAACAAGTCTTTGCAGGTGATCAAAAGTGTTAAAGGTGTGAATAAAGTGTCAACAGCTAAAGTGAAAGGATGGCCTATGATCCAGAGAGAGTTACAAAAAAAATAAAAAATTCGATGGTGCTAAGAGACAAATCAAATGGTTGGAATAACATGATAGGTACAGGAGTCACATGATGAGGGTCTAAACACAGTAACAAGTAACCCAAAACTGTACAAATTAATTCAGGTGGAGAGATAATAACAAGTTATCAAGGTGATGGCGTCAAAACAGAGCAGTAAGGAAGATTTTATAAAGAACATAATGATGGGTTTACATGTAGCACAATACGAACCAAAGATCACAGTTAAGGCCGTCTTCATGTGTGTGGAACTTAGCTATCAGTTTTTGTTTGGCGATTTTGCATTATTGTGTATCTCGAAGGCTTACCCAAAGATCAGAGGATGAATGTCCTTGCCCGCTGAAGTGTTCCCGGACTTGGAGGGGAAATTCCTCTCTGGTGGTTGTTGCACAGTATCCGTTCATCCATTGTCATAGCGTCTGCATAATCTCATTGATATGTCATGCCTTGAGACATCCTTTCCTGCAGCGTATGAGGTAGACAAAGTCGAGTACATATCATGTACGTGGTGGGTGGTGATACCCATGTCAATCATCCGACATGTCTTGCAGAGGTTTACTTGGCATGGTTGTGAGGTATTGTTGTTGCTGTTCTCCTGAAGGCTGGATATTTTGCTGCGAATGATAGTCTGTTTGATGCTAGACAGCTGTTTGAAGGCGAGAATTGGAGGCTTGGGGATGGTCTTGGCAACTTGTCTATCATCATCGATGGTTTGTTGAAGGCTGCAAAGAACATGGTGTAGATTCTCCACTCCAGAGAATTAGCGGACGTCAAAGGTACGCTATCAGTTTTGTCCCATGTCTGTCTTCTGCGGACGCCATTGAGGTTTTTCACTGTGGCATGTCAGAACCGGCGATCGAAGAGATGAGCTACTATCCCGTTCTTATCAGGGCGTCTATTAGCATCTGCAGGTGTCCTTCGCATTCCTCCACATCTGAGCAGATCCTCAATATATGCAGACCTTGCCAGTAAGGGATGGCTTCTTTAATGCGTTTGGGGTCAAAGTCAGAGAAGTGAAGCATTGTGAGGTTATGTGTGAGCTTGAGGTAGACTGAAGTACCGCGGTGTCTCTGATGGAGATGCATGTGTCCAAAAATGAGACTGATTCTGAAGAGCAGTCCATGGTAAGTCTGATGGTGGGATGAAACTTGTTTATATCGTCATGTCGTTGTTTCAGTGATTCCTCGCCATGAATCCAAAGGAAGAAAATGTTGTTGATGTATCTAGTGCATAGCATTAGTTGGAGATCCTGTGCAGTGAAGTAGTCTTGCTCGAATTTGTGCGTGAAAATGTTGGTGTTTGGGGTGCAAATTTAGTCCCATGGTTGTTCCGTGTGTCTGGTTGAAGAGCTAGTCCTTGAAGGAGATGATGTTGTGGGCGAGGATGAAGTGGATGAGTTGTAAGATGGCCTTTGGGATTTTGCAGTTGTTGTTGAGGACTAAGGCTGTTGCAGCAATGTCATTATTGTAGGGCATGCTGGTTTGGAGTGCCGAGACATCTATTGTGATGAGGAAGGTTACTGGTTCGGTTTTTTAGTGGGTGCTAGGTTTCTATAAGAAGTCTGTAGTGTCGTGACAGAAGCTGGGGGTTCCTTGTACAATGGGTGTCAAGATACCCTTAACATAGCCAGAGAAGTTCTTACACAGGGTCCCGTTGCCTGATATGATGGGACGTCTGGATGTGTTGGCTTTATGTATCTCTATAAGGCAGTAGAAGGCTCCTATGCAAGAAATACACAGGATGAGAGCGTATTGGATACTCTTAAGTTCTAGACCAAAGGTTTTGATCAGTCTGTTGAGTTGAAGGCTGTGTTATTTAGTTGGATCTGTAGTGTTCCATGCTATTCAGTTGTTGGTACACTTCTTTGCAATAGTTTGTTCTATTCTGTATGATGATGACTTTCCTTTATCTGCTGCTTTGATGAAGATGTTGCAGTTGGTCTTGAGAGCATGAATGGTGTTGTGTTATGCTTTGGTGACATTCTGGTCTATATTGTGAGCATGGCTGATGAAACTAGCATTGATGCTTAAATCATATAGCTATACAGCATGGAAACAGACCCTTCAGTCCAGCTCGTCCATGCTGACCAGATATCCAAAATGAATCTAGTCCTATTTGCAAGCATTTGGCCCATACCCCTCTTAAGCGCCTCCTTTTCATATACCAATCCTGATGCCTTTTGTTGTAATTGTACCAGCACTTCCTCTGGCAGTTCATTCCATACACACATCAGCCTCTGCATGAAACTGTTGCCCCTTAGGTACCTTACATACCTTTCCCATCTCTCCTAAAACCTATGCTTTCTAGATTTGGACTTCCCCATCCCAGGGAAAGGACCTTCTCTATTCACCTTATCCATGCCCGATGTGATTTTATAAACCCTTATAAGGTGACACTTCAGCCTCCCATGCTCCAGAGGAAACAGCCCCAGCACACTCAGACTCTCCCTACAGTGGAAACCCTCCAAAGTTGGCAGCATCTTTGTCAATCTTTTCTGAACCGTTTCAAGTTTTACAAAATTCTTCCCAAATCAGGGACACCAGAATTGCACGCGGTGTTCCAAAAGTGGTCTAACCAATAACCTGTAGAACTGCAAAGTGACCTCACAACTCATATAATCAATGCACTCTTCAATAAAGGCAAGCATACCAAACGCCTTTTTCACTATCTTGACGGCTTGTGCATACATGTCCAGCCTGGGGCAGCGGCCTTCTGGAGGTGTCCAATTCAAGACTTTGTTCTTTGTTTGCTGCACTGCAGATCTCTCTGTCAACTGTTCCAGTTTGTTGGTTGTCGCATTGGACTCACTGCTAACTATTTGGGATTTGTGGAAGAATTCCAGGAGTCTCCTTCACCTGATGAATTCCTCCATGTCTGCTGCAATACCAATGGGGTCCATTTTCATAATGGGGTAGAAATTGAGCCCTCGGCTGAGAGCTTCCATTTCATCTTGTTGAAGCACATGGTCATGTAAGTTGACGCTGGACTTCCCTGTGGTGGTACCAGTTTCAAACATGGTACCAGGGAAGGCTTAGTTACTGCTAGTGGTCATGCCGAGTTTCTCAGGTTTCCTGTTCTCAGTATGCATGTAGATGGCGTAGTTCCATTGCCTTGACTGCTTTGCTGTGTCTCAGAGCTGGTCCACTGTGTCCTGAGTGCATCATGGCTAACATCAACACAATAAACCGCTGGCTCAAAGTGGAGAGGATCTCCAAGAAGATTGTGCATATCAACATAGACATCAGTTTCTACGGAGATGAAAGAAAGCAGAGAAGATTCTTAGAGGACTACTGATCGTGGAATCAGTCAAGTCGACACACACTGAGAGACTCAGCCTTCGCACCTCTGGCACACTTCTCGAGCATTTCGTACACCAGCTCTATAGCAGAAGCCACTTCCTTGAAATCACGATAGCATCCATATTCTCAGCTTGGGTTCTCTTGAACAGACCTCCAGTCATTCACCACTCCGCTCTCTCTTCATTGGTCGAACAGAAAGTCAGCCAGTGACTCTCTCTCCTTCTCTGTTGGTCAAGCCTGCAGTGAGTCACCACACTGCTCCCACTCTATTGGCCAGACCTGCAGTCAGTTAGCACCCTGCTCTGTCTCTATTGATTGGACATGCCGTCAGTCACAGCCCCACTCCAAATATCCCTCAAATTGATATTTCACTGGTGGAAATTTGTCATGAATTTCTTCAATTGCACAATTCGAGGAAGGTCTAGTTGCTAAGTTTGCAGCTGACACCAATATTGGCGGTTTAGTGGACAGCGAAGAAGATTACTTCAAAGTACAATGGAATCTTGATCAGATGGGCCAATAGGCTGAGGAATGGCAGATAGGGTTTAATTTGGATAAATGTGAGATGCTGCATTTTGGAAATGCAAATCAGTGCAGGACTTATACACTTAATGGTAAGATCCTGGGGAATGTTGCTGAACAAAGAGACCTTAGCGTGCATGTTTATAGTTCCTTGGAAGTGGAACTGCAGATAGCTAGGACTGTGAACAGGGTGTTTTGGTATACTTGCCTTTGCTGGTCAGTGCATTGAGTATAGGAGTTGGGAAGTCATGTTGCAGCTGTACAAGACATTGTTTAGGCCACTATTGGAATACTGACAGTAATCCTGGTGCCCTTGCTAAAGGAAGAATGTTGTAAAATTTGAAAAGGTTTAGAAAAGATTTACAAGGACATTGCCAGGGTTGGATAGTTTGAGCTCTTGGAAGAGACTGAATAGTTTGGGACTATTTTTATTGGAGCATTGGAGGCTGAATCATGACCTTATACGTGTTTATAAAATCATGAGGGGAATGGATAGGGTGAACAGACAAAGTAGGGAGTACAAAACTGGAGGGCGTAAGTTTAAGATGAGAGAAGGAAGATTTAAAAGGAACCTAAGACCTAACTTTATCACGCAGAGGGTGGTACATCTATCAACTGAGTTGCTAGAAGAAGTGGTGGAGGCTGGTACAATTACAGCATTTAAAAGGCATTTGGATTGGTAAATGAATAGGAAAGACAGATATGAGCCAAATGCTGGCAAATTGAACTAGATTAATTTAGGATATCTTGTCGGCATGGACGAGTTGGACTGATTGGTGTGTTTCTATGCTGTATATCTCCATGACTATGTGACTCAAAAGAAGCAAATCATGGAAATCATTGGCAGTGTATTATTTCGTAATAACATAAAAATAACCTTGATGTGAAGGTGCCAGTGTTGGATGGGGTGGACAAATTCAGAACTCACACGACACCAGGTTATAATCGAACAGGATTTATTTGAAATCATAGGTTATAATGATTATTATCGTGTTTTGATAATCATTACAACATTTAAAATGCATGGAATTATAACAGCATGAAACAGCCATGAATATTTCAGTTGACAATACATTGCTCATCTTAGCAAAAAAAAAAATCCGCTGATCTTAATGTAAGGATTGATCAGTACTTGCCCTGGATTGCTTTGGTAACAGATGTGAGGCTTCGTGAGGTTGAAGCAGAGTCCAGTTCTCTGGTATACTTCCATGAAGGTGTTAAGCGAGGCTTGATGATTCTCTTCTGGTAGAGCTGAGAAGGCACTGTCATCCACAAGTAATATCTGTCCTTTTCTATTTGGATCTCAACTGTTTGTGGTTGAAAATATTTCCATCCACCTTGTAGACAATGTTCACAACATTTGGCAGCTTGCATTGACAAGATGATGAATGGTGAACATGGGAAAATGGTGGGGGAGATGACATATCTCTGCTTGTTTCCCTGTTTTAACCTCAAATATTCTGTCATAAGACCATCAGTGATGGCCATCACTGACATCTTTTTCATGGAGGAGACTTGAATGATGATAAATTTCTCTTTTACAGTATCCTCGTGGCACTTGCCAATTGACTGAGTCTTGGTCAGTTTGATGAAGGCCACTTAGCGTGTCTGATGTTGACAGTAACATGTCCCTTAAATGCAAATGAGCATTCGACAATGCTCATGTTATCGACAGACCCATTCTAGTATTGACATTCCATTGTACCAATGTTTGTTGTTGATAAAGATTCATTATGATATTTCCATTTCTTGCTGCTGAATGATATTCAGGCCATTTCTCATATCATTAAATGCAATTAAAGAATCTCCGATGTTGTGAAACCATGGTAGGGACCTGGAAGGCTGAGATCTATGCAAATGACACCACTTGCCAAGATGCTGAAATGGTAACACATAGGGTTGAAGACCGAATACTAATCTCGAACAACCTTTCTCAAAATTGTTTTACTTGGAAGGACATGCCTTCAGTTTGTTCGACATTAAAAAAAACAGTTATTCAGTCTTCGTCTCATCTCCCTGTAATAATACTTCAGAAACGCTAATATCACCAGCACTAATCATCAATTTAAACGAGTTAGTAGAAATCAGCCTGTTGACAGCAATTGTACAGTAATAATTATCGCTGTTTTCATCCAGTTGTCAGAGGTACTTTCAAATTTATCATTCAAATCCTGTGATTTTTTTTTTTAACCAGACAAACTTGTCAAAGGTACCAAGCATCTCTAAAATTCGGAACCAATCTCCAACAAAATTAGTCAAGTCAATAAGAGGAACTATCTGCCCTCTTACATTTTTGCATAGAGATCTTCAGAATAGCCCTAGTGTTTTGTTCTTCAGGAGCCATTAGTACTTCATTCCACCATGTGACACATACAAGAGATTTATATTTTTGAAAATATCCTCTCAGCCAAGTTTTTTTTTGGTGAAATATGCGTTCATTGATTCCAAAAGTTGTATATCGTATATATATTCTCTCGTGGAATGCAGACATTGCTGACTGGGCCAGTATTTATTGCCCATTTCAATTTACTCTTGAGAACGTGATGGTTGCTTCTTGAACCACTACCGTTGATGTGCTATAGACAGATTAGCAATGCAATAGAGAGGGATTTCTATGACAGTGAAAGAATGGTGATATATTTCCAAGCCAACAGAATCAAAGACTCCCTCTGGATATACTCTCTTTCCTATTATCCATCGGCTAGAAGATAGAGAGCTTCCATCAGATTTAAGAACAGCTTCTTCACTGCTGTTATAATTCTCTTGAATAGACTGAGAGTCATGAAACACGGAAAAAGACACCTTAGCCCCACTGGTCCACTCAACCAGACATACTCAACTTATCTAGTCCATTTGTCAGCATATGACCCAGATTTATCTATGCACATCCTATTCACGTACCCACCAGATGCCTTTGAACAGTCGTAATTGTAGCTACCTCCACTACTTCCTCTGACACCTGGTTCCATACACGGATCTTTGTGTGAAAAAGTTGGCACTGAGGTCCCTTTTAGATCTTTCCCCTCTCACATTAAACATATGTCTTCAAGTTTTTTTACTTCCATACCCTGGAGAAAAGACCTTGGCTATTTACCCCATCTACGCCCTTCATGATCTTATACACATCTATAAAGTCACTCCTCAGCTTCTGACACTCCAGGGAAGATAGCCCCAGGTTTGACTAAATGCAACCAATTACAAAATTACATAGGACGGCTGCATATTTATTTGATTCCTGCCCTGCAATTTTCTTTCTGAACAAACTGACTTTATATTCCATCTACGTCTCCAGGAGCTTATATTTCTTTTGGGGTATATTATGCCTGTGTGTTTTTCAATGTTTGGAACAAAAAAGCTTTCTCAATCCTGTTAATGCAGTCCTCCGATCACAGATCCAGGGGATAAATCAGTCCTTTATACTCCATTGGCTTTCTGGTAATAGTTCCACAATCGCTTTAATATTTGTTTTTGACAAGAATACTAGAAGTGAATTCCAGTGCAGAACATCTGTTCAATAAAATTACAGTCGATAATGAACCTGATCTAATTTCTCTCTTCCGACATCTTCTCTGGAATAATCGGGAGGAATATTGTTTCAGCAGGACCACCCCCACAAATTAGCTAAAGACAGATATGTAGATCTACACAGGAAATCATTCATTCTTGCAGTTTTATCATCTGCAACACATTCTTGTCCTACTTTTGAACGTTCAGGAATCTTGACCTGAATTCTCACCTTGTAAATGTTCTTTAAACCCAAGAGTCATTGCATTCTTAGTCATTCGATATTCATGACTTATGTGTTCCATAGCAAAGGCTTCTAAATAAAGAATTAAGTATTTCCTCCAACAGTCTAAAAACGTAGCACTTGTTCAAATTGTTTTCCACTGAGATATTTGGGAAAAGTCGATTTGTCGTGATTAAACTGGATGAGTTATGCTTATGATTCAGATAAATCTGATATTGCAACTCAAATTGCTCCTCACACTTCCCACAACTCCCCAAACCACAGCTCTCTGATAAGCTAAAACTGTGTGATTTTAATATGCACATAGATTGTAAGAATCAAATTGGCAAGGGTAGCCGAGAGGCAAAGTTCATTGAATGTGTTCGAGATTGTTTCTTGGTGCAATGTATTGAAGAATCAACCAGGGAGCAGGTTACTCTGGATATGGTATTGTTTAATGAAAATAGAATAATTGATGACATCATAGTTAAGAATCGTCTAAGGAGTAGTGACCATAATATGATACAATTCAAACTTCAGTTTAGGGGGTGAGAAAGTGCAGTCCCACAGTAGTGTTCTGGAATTAAACATAGGCATGAGGACACATTTGCCTGAGTAGATTGGGTAGGAAGGCTGAAAGGTAAGAAAGCGAATGAGCAGTGGTAGTTGTTTAAGGAGCTACTCAGTTCCTCACAACTAAAATATATCCCAGTGAGGAAGTTAAAATATCCTTGGCTAAACAAAGAGGTCAAGGACAATATAAAGTCAAAAACCATGTTAGATCATTTTGCAAAGGCCATCGGCAGATTGGAGGATTGGGAAACTTTCAAACACAAAGAAGTGATACTAAAAAATTAATAAAAAGAGTTAAGATAAATTGTGAAGGAAAACTAGCACAACATATCAAAAAGGAAAGCAAAAGCTTCTATGGGTATATAAAAGGGAAGAGAGCCACTAAGGTGAATGATGGCCCCTTGGAAGATGAAACCGCAGAGTTAGTCGTGGGGAACACTGAAATGGCAGAGATGCTAAATCAATACTTTGCCTCCATTTCCACGATGTAAGACAATAGCATCAATCCTATTGGAACAGGTGAGTCAGAAGCAATAGAAAGGGTAGAACTTAGAACAAACAACGTCGATAGGGAAAAGGTACTCAGCAATTTTTTTAGGATTGAGAACAGACATGTCTCTCCGGCCTCATAGCATACATCCTGATGGCCTACATCGTCAGGTATTAAAGGATTGTAAAAATGCCAGTATAATGCCCTTATTCAAAAAGGGAGGGAGGCAATATGTGGGAAATTACAGACCAGTTAGCTTAATATCTGTTGTTGGGAAAGTATTAGAATCAGTCTTGAAGGAAGCAATATCAGTACATTTGGAAAATCAAAACACTACCCGTCAGAGCCAACATGGTTTTATGAAGGGCAAATAATGTTTGATTAATGTTCTAAAGTTCTTTGACGATGTAACAAGCAAATTGGATAATGGGGGTCCTGTAGATTTAATATATCTGGACTTCTGGAAGGCCTTTGATAAAGTGCCACTCAAAAGGTTAATTCACAAGATTGGCTAATATGGGGTTAGGGGTAATTTGGTGGCTTGGATAGGTGACTAGATGATGGACAGAAGAAGACAGTTGGGATAAATGTTTTTTTTTCTGGATGGCAAAAAGTAACTAGTGGTATGCCGTAGGGTTCGGTCCTTGGACCACAGCTATTTATACTCTACATTAAAGACTTGGATATAGGGATAGAAGGCTCTATAGCCAATTTTGCAGATGACACAAGAATAAGCAGGACGGTAAATTGCAGTTAGGAAATAAGAACCTTACAAATGGATATAGTTAGGTTAGGAGAGTGGGCCGAAGTGTGATAGATAGAGTTTGACGTGGATAAGCGTGATGTCATGCATTTTGGTTGGATAAATGGGAAGGCGACCAATTATCTGAATGGGGAGAGACTTCAGGGTGCTCCAGTACAGAGAGATCTGGGTGTTCTCGTTCATGAGTCACAGAAAAAGAGCATGGAGGTACAGCATATAATAAAGACAGTGAATTGAATGTTGGCATTTATAGCTAAAGGAATAGAACGCAATGGCAAGGAAGTATTGTTGCAACTATACAAGGCATTCGTGAGACTGCACCTGGAGTACTGTTCAGAGTTTTGGTCCCCTTACTTGAGGAAAGATGTAGTGGCATTGGAGGCAGTTCAGAGGAGGTTCACTAAATTGATCCTAGGGTTTGTCATATGAAGAGAGATTGAACAATTTAGGCCTATACTCTCTGGAATTTAGAAGAAAGAGGGGAGATATTCAAGATAATAAAAGGTATAGATAAAATAGACACGGAGCAGATGCTTCCTCTTGTAGGGTATCGTGGGACGAAAGGTCTTAGGATAAGGGAGAGCAAATTTAAAACAGATTTGTAGAGAAACTATTTCCCCAAGGTAGTGAATCTGTGGAATTCACCACGCTAAAGTGCGGTGGATGCTGGGACAGGGAGTAAAGTGAAGGAGGAGTTAGACAGATTTTAATCGGTAATGGGTTGAAGGGTTGTGGGGAGAAGGGACGAAAATGGGAGTGAGGAGCATATTGGTCATGACCGAATGGTGGAGCAGATTTTGTAGTCCGAGTGGCCTACTTCTACCCCGATATCTTATGAACTCATGAACTTGTGCAAAATTTGCAATTTGAGTTCTCTGACTGATTCCACGAAGCTCAATTGCAACAAGATCACCGGCCCTGAAATCCAATATATATATACAAAGGGTGGGGGGTGGTAATTGGAATGAAAATAACATTCTGCAGATGCTGTAAACCTGAAACAGGCAGATAAAATGCTGGAGAAATTCAGAAAGTGCAGCGGATTCTGTGAAGAGCGAAACAATTAAAGTTTCGAGTCTGACTCTTCTTCAGAACATCTACAGCATGAAAATAATATCATCAACTACTGAGGTATTCCAATACTCAGTCAACGTTCATCGCAGAGACAAACCTGCTGTTGAAGGATGTAAAATTGAAACTTGGTGGCCTAGATTTTCTGTAAAAATCCATATAGATATTCGACAGTGCTGACATTTTCTGTTGCTATTACGAGAAATGAACATTTCTGACAGCATATTAGTTAAGAACACTGTCCCTGATACAATGTGTTAGAGCTGTTTTAAAGCAGCAATGTGCTACAATTTATGGGACTTCTCAAGTTCCCACATCAGCATTTGTTGTCTTTGATTATGGTACAATATTCAAATCATTGTCTGTAAGTTTAATGGAGGTATGGCACGCTGATAACTCTTATGGTGCACTCAAATTCTTCCCTATCCATGGTGAACCCGCAAGCTGCACTCAGATCCAAATGGGAAACATTGATGTTTCCCCTCGTGTTGCATCCAGTTTTGGCCAGCACATCAATCCCATCGAGCCAGCGTGGTTACATTAGGCATTCGGCATATCAAAGAACATCATCTTGATTTACACCAATATTTTCATTGTTGGAAACTGATCTTGAGATTCCTTTCTCACTGAAACATTTAGTGAACAGTGCAATCAATTTGCAGTCGTATCAATGTTTTCCATAAGGGGCTCAAGGCTCACAGACGTTAACTGCAGTGGTCCCCAGATTATATGAAGGATTTTATTTAGGTAAATCTCTGTCATGCGACAACATACAAATTTCCTTTCTGTAATATTTAGAAGGTCCTTATCCTTGATCCACAAGCCAAGAATCATGCATTACGCTTATCTAATTTCTATGAGCTTCCAGACTGCAGTTTTGCCTTTGTGTGCAATGTCATTTTTTTTTCTGGAGTTGCTCCTGGAAGTGGCAACACGAGGAAATAGTGTCACAAAGAAGATGTACAGCTTGCTCAATTTCGTCAGTTGGGGCATTGAGTATAAAAGTTAGCAAGTCACGTTGCAGTTTTATGAAACTTTAATTAGGTCATGTTAAGAGTACTGTGTGCAGTTCTGGTCACCACACTATCCGGAAGATGTGCAAATTGGATGTTGCCTGGATTATTGCGTATCAGCTTAAGGAGAGATTGCATAAAATTGAATTGTTTTCCCGAGAGCATTGGAGGCTGAGGA
Organism: Rhincodon typus; assembly: GCF_021869965.1. Taxonomy (NCBI): domain Eukaryota; kingdom Metazoa; phylum Chordata; class Chondrichthyes; order Orectolobiformes; family Rhincodontidae; genus Rhincodon; species Rhincodon typus. Next base: position 3,748,535 of record NC_063379.1, on the reverse strand, counting down.
GAGACTTGGCAGAAATATGTAAAATTATGAGATACAGATAGCATGGATAGTTGGCGCCTTTTTCACAGGGTGGAAATGTCAAATAGCAGGTGGCATAGATTTAAAGTGAGAGGGTATAAGTATAAAGGGAATGTGTGAGGCAAGCTGCCTTTTACAGTGAGGTGGAAGGTGCCTAGAACATACTGCCACAGAAGGTGATAGAAGCAGATATGATATACAGGGTTTAGGACGCAGTTAGACAAATACGTGCACAAGCAGGGAATAGGTGGATACATGTACAGGCAGATGGGATTAGTTTTGAATGGCATGATGGTTGGCAAAGACATTGTGGGACGAAGGGCCTGTTCCTGTGCTGTACTGTTCCATATTCAACATTGTCTATTCAGGAACATGATACCAATTCATGAAACCTATCTCCGAGATGAGATGTCAGCATTCATTCTTCCTCTGCTTCTATTATGCTGTATCATTTATTGGATGCAGCATTTGGCTTAAATCTTTTCACTTTGCTTTGATTGTGTAAGCAGTAACATATTATGAAGTTACGCAAGCCTGCTTGCATACACCTGCAAGGTAAATGTTCAATTTTATTCATAAAACAAAAGTACTCGTGACTTTATTTCCTCATCTATCAAGATACTTTCTTCTGAGATTCTACATAAACCTGAGACAGTGCACGTGATTGCAGGCCATGTGTTCAGTGCTGTATAGAGATCAGCAGGCAAAAAAAAATCATTCATTCATGTTGTTTTGGGTACGATGTCATATCGGAATGCATGAGGAGGGGTGAATCAATCAAGATTCGAAACATTAGCTTGCTTTCACTCCAGCATTGTTTGTTTTCATTCAGACGTTCGAGTTCAGTCTAAACCTTAATTAGATCATATCTGATCATCCAACTCAGTGCAATGATCCTTGATTCCATTGGTGTAATACCTCCCTGGAAAAAGAAGATGAATATTGTCCTTAATTTAGATTCAACGGTCATGTCGGGTAAATAATTCGAAAATATCATCAACGTATAATGGAATACGTTTCTCCTCATCTCAACGTTCAATTGATGGTTCCCACAATCCTGAGAGATTGAATATGATTCCCAATTCATCAGCCATCTACTTTTAAAATGCAAGTTTACTCTCTTCTTCCCCCACCATTCTTGTGCCAATGTAGTCAGACTAATAAATGATATATTTTCTCTTGTGGGCAATAAGTAGTCATATGCATTTCTTTCCCTCAGCAGTCAATGCCAATCCTAAACTGAACAGTACTGAATCTTGTTTTCAAATCGAAATGAATTAACAAAAATGTAACATTTCACCCACTGAACACATATATTTAGAACTTTTTCCTGGATGTACAGTATATTATCACTCTGCTACGATATGCCCCGAAGAATCCACCTCCATTTCAACTGCTCTCGAAATTTTCGTATTTAACTTGTCATTTTCATCCGTAGACATACCAATTAAAACATTTTTTTTTAAGGCTGCTCAAGAACCAGTTCCACAGAATCAAATTTTTAATTAAACAATTTGTGTCTCCGGTACAGATGTCTGAAAATACACTACTTCAGGATCCTGACAGACCAGCAAGTAGATAAAACCAGACAAGGTAGCGAAGCCTGTGCAATTGGATTCAGGAGCAATGCAAATAGACGATCACCTGCAACAGATTGAAGAGCCGGGTGTGAGACCAGAAACAGGAACAGGAGTCGGTTATTGTCTCTTCAAGCCTGCTTTCCCATTCAATAGGATCATGGTTGATGCGACATTCCTTGCATCCAGTGTTCTGTCCTTTTCCCTATCCTTGATTCCCCGGCTGATCAAGATTTCTCAATCTCAGTCTTGAATATACGGAAGAACTTTGCTGCTATAACTCTCTATGGCAAATAATTTCAAAGACTCACAGCCTCTGATACAAGAAATTCCTTCATAGCTCAGTTCCAAAATGACATCCCTTTCTTCTGAAATTATAGCCTCTGGCCTGAGACTCTCCCATGAGGGAAAGCATCCTCTCAGCATTTACCCTGTGAAGACCCTTAAGAATCCTATAGATTTCCCTAAGATCACCTCTCATTCTTCTAAACTGGAGTGAGTAGTTCCCCAACTTTGCTCATAAAATCCCACCCGACAAACGACTATCATCCCGGTCCTTGTCTGAACTGCATCCAAGGAAATGAATTACTTCCTTAAATAAGGGGACCAAAACTGAAGTAAGAATACATTATTTTTCACTTGTGAAGGGTCGTACCTAACACTGAATGTTAAGTACTTTTTTTTTTCTCTCACCACACATGCAGCCAGACCTGATGAGCTTCTCCAGCATTTTCTGTACCTCTGTCATATTTCCAGCAACTGCAGTTTGATTATGTACAATCATAACTTAAGGTGGAGTAACCTCTTTTGGGAGTGATCCGAATTTGAAAATCATGTGTGGAAGACATCAGAGGACAACGTTCTGTTGAATGGCTGGCGATTATTTCTGGACAATATCTAAATCCCTGTCTCTGCATTCGTTTCTTTCCATCTAACGTCCTTGAGCATTTTTAGACACATGAACCCAATATTCCAGGAATCCTCTGTTTGAAGTAATACATGTCAGCCATCATCCAACACAACGATCTATCACCAATAAATCACACATCCAGCACTCTGCAAGATCCTTCATTTCTATCGGCAGCTCTGCCTGTTGTCTTGGATCACGGTGTGTATCCAAGTGGTTCTTTTAGAATCAGTTAAATATAATTAAGAGGAGACTGCACAACAGCAGTTTGCTTAAATGTGAATATTTATTGAGTGATAATAATGTTTATAGTGGTAATAATAAATTGAAGTAAAAAGAGAAAGAAAAGAAACAAGTCTCATGCCCTTCTGCTCATCAGGAACCCCTCATTTGAAGGCTGGTCTGGAGGCATAGGTTCACTCCTGGCACCATTCATGACTCCGGTCCGTGGCGAAGTCCAGCAACTTGGAATGAAACTGTCTCACAATTGTACAGTATAGCAAACGGCCAGCACAAAGAAAGCAGATACAAAAGACAAAACTGCTGCCTAGTACAGAAAACACAACTAATGAAAAACATGCTGCAGGTGCTGTCTATGGCCCATAAAGGCATGTTCACAGGACAAGGTCAAGCAGCTTGTCGAGTACCATCATTAACTTTCCCAGCCTATTTTCCCATCCTACACAACCTGTTTTCTCATGCAGCTGTAGACTTATCATCATTAACTTTTAGCCCTTCGGCCCATCCTGTAACCTATACATCACCCAACTCAGTTACAATTGTGTAGAAATGATTCCTTCACTTTCCACCACAATCGTCTCCCTCCACTCTGACACTTGATCTACCTATCAATCTTTTTCTCCACAAGGATTATTTAGGGAACAGCACTCCACCGGGAAACATGACTTGGTGAACTGGCGTATCTATTCCGCATTGCATTGCCCTGATTGGACAGGAGTCCGCCCTTCCGTCATTTAGTTGGAAACTCGTTGAGCATCAATTAAAAACTTATCCTCTTTAAACGACCTCTAAATCTGGGATGAATGCTAAGGTCACATCGTTAGAATGCTAGTCAAATGGCTTTTTCATAATTCATGCAATTTTAGACAGCCATTACATGATAAAAATGTATGAAATTCATACAATTTGGGAAATCATGGATTTTTCACTGTACAACTGATTGCAATATAAGCACATATAGGTGAATATAGCCTTGTACAAGTTAGAAATGCCTTTGGTTTGTTCTGTTTGGACTCAGTTAATTTCTAATGCTTGTCTGCTTCTTCATACGCTTTAGTGACTATGAATGCATATCAAGGTATTTTTATGACCAAAGTATATTTTTGAAATAAAAACATCAATACAGATACTATAAGTATAGAAAACACAATCCCTTCCTTTCAATTATATTATATTTTCGTCTTCACTATCGCTTGTATTTCCCTCACAGGTTATCATTATATCTTCTTGTAGGACTGGTTTCGTAATGTTGTCATTTTACCCTAATTAAGACGATATGATCATATACAATTAAAAAAATACAATAGACTGAATGCTCCCATTCTGAGCTGTAACACTTTGGTGATTCTGTGAATTAACTGGTTCTATTTATGGAACCAATTGTCCACAGTTGCATGTGGCAGACTTATTCCAGAGAAAAGTAAAATGACCGAACGAGAGACCATACAACATCGCAACATAGACCTTAAATAGTGTCATTCATAGAAGGACCTGAGAACATCGACGCATTGTATCATTGAGTCTGCGATGATTGAATCAGCAACACCGTTGTTGTGAGAGGATAGCTTCAACGCGTTTTAGTCTTTTTTTTATTTTAACGTTGATCAAAGTTGTGCAATTGAGACTGAGTGCCAAGTATAGATTGATGGAATGGGATCGTTGTCGTGATTATAACCCGCTTCCTTTTTTAAAAAAAATAAATTTGGAAAACATAATGTTGACCAATGTTGCAAACTTAAATATCAAGAAAGAAATCTCACGATGTATCAATCAGCAGTTGGAATTTATCACCACAGAACTGAAACGATTACTTGCACAATAACAGGGCGCATTATTGATGCAAGAATGACTTTTCGTATGGATGACCTCCAGAAATTGCACAACATAATCCTCGCTGTGGCTGCTCTGCTTTGGAAATGAATAGAAACATTTCAGATCTTTTAAATTCTAAACTGCGTCTGATAATCTTATTTGGTGATCACGTCCGGCATTCGTTTGTTTGTTCAAATATTTTGTTTTATCTCTGAAATGTTGTTCCACCTCTTAAATGATAATAAACATCTGTTCGTTGCTCACAGGTTTTTGGACTTTAATTCCCTGCTTTGAATGCCATTTCCTGTACTGCTGAAATTGACAACAACTTACGGAGAATTACTTTATTGTCCTCATGACTTAGCCCAGTCACTTTTCTTGGTGTATCAATTAATGCAGTTTGCAAGCGAAATATGAAATAAAAGATAAGCAGAATAATCAGGTTTGAGAACTGCCCATTCGAATATTACTACACAAATATTAAGGGGATTTAGGGTTAGGGTTAGGGTGTGTGCGTATGTGTGTGCGTGCGAGTATGTGTCTCTCTGCCTGTATGTATGTAATGTTTACAGTTGCCAGCAGAGGGGGCTCATGCCGTGACTGTCTGAGTGTGAAGGAGTGATGTTCACAGAGTCCAGCAAAAGGGAGATTTCTGTTGACGGATCGTGTGTGTATTCATTGACATTGCCTTGAGTTTAAACATTTTTAACACAATTTGTCTCAAGCAACACTATACCAAGAAAAGTCACTGGGCTAAGTCATGAGGACAATAAATTTTCTGTTTTGATTATGCTCCTTTTGTATTGATGAAGGCAGATACTGAAGGTGTCACATGTTACAGTTTAGTGTTGGAGAGACAGCATACAGTGCAAGGAACGATTGGAGAGTTTGGCTTTATTCTGCTTGGAACGCAAAAGATTAAGGGGTGAACATATTATGGTGTTCAAAACTTTGAACAATTTTAACAGAGGAAAGAAAGTTTTTTTGTCGATGAAAAAGTCGAATAGCCTTGTAATATCCCTCGACATGTTGCTAGGAAAGAAGCACATTTCTTTAATAATCTTACGTTCAATTCTATCTGCACTTCTGTTCAATTTTGAAATACACATTTTCATTTGTATAATGGTCTCGTGTAAAATTGTAAATAAAGTGTTCAGTTGTAAGGTAGATTTATCAATATTTGCTTAAATCTCATGTTTACTTAGCTTGCTGATTTATCTTGCTCATTTTAGTTTCATTAAGTGTGTGCAAAAATCTAATGTTCATTTCTTTCTCGTCTGCCTCTCTTTGTTCTTTCTCTCTCTTCCTTTTTTCTTTCTCTCTATTTTCCATGTCACTTGCTTTACTTATATTCTGTCTCTTACTTTGCGACTCTCCCACCCCCACCCGAGATTTCTGCCCTATCTCAGATTTCCGATTCCTGATCAAACTTTGTTTGAGCCATGCTGTTAGATCTTTGCGTAGACTGGATGATTGGTTACTTCTGATGGAATATTTGGGTCATTTTATTGTGCTAAAGGCACTATGTGATCTCAGACTGTATTTGCTTGTTAAGTGGTGGTTTCAACAAGCACCTGAGAGTATGTGCGGCAGTGGTAGTTTCCCTCCATCTGCGCCACGTGGCCTGGGTTCTAGTTCCATTTGTTGAAGAGGTGTGTACTAACATCTCTGCAACGGTTGATTAGAAATGTACGTACAAGAGGAAACTGATGGCAATGCAAGAGGTGGATTGACCATTGATGGCGGTGGGGGTGGGAGAGATCTTCCTCCTGTTAGACACCGTCTTGCCCATTCAACAGAAACTTTATTCTCTGGCATGGATGGCAGAAGGCAAAAAGGCATGGGCAAAGATCTGCTTAAAACTAACAAGTTTATGATAGATTTCCTTCTGGAAACATATAACTCCAATGCAAGGATCCATTTAGCTAACAGCAGAGACACGTAACAAAATTAACAGCAAAGTCACTTCAGTGGCCAATAGCAGAGACATTGCCAGCTTCTGTGTGGGCACGTTCGGGGAAGGTCAACAGGTTTTGCATGGCAGGGCAACGTTGAGTATTTTGAAGGTCCTGGAGGAGTGTGTCGAGGCCATCAGCTTCTGCTGGGAGCACACAACAAGTCACGGTGACAGCACAGAGCACCGCCTAACACAGGAAAGCAATGGATTCCAAATCTTTACAATTCTTAGAGTAAAGAAGTTTCTCATCATCCCACTCCCAGCTTTCTTGCTGACAATCTTAAAACTGTATGCCTAGTTACTGACATACCTACTGTTGGAAACAGAATATCCTTCTTTGCCCTGTCAAAATTGTCTATAATTTTGAACGCCTCAGTAAGGTTACCTTTTAATCTTCTAAGCTCCATGAAGAATAAGCCAATCTCTCTATTCTCTCCTTGTATCTGAAATCGTTCTTGGTTTCATTCTGTTAAATATCATTTGCACTCTTTCCAGGGCTTTAACGTCCTTCCATAAATTAGATTCCCAGAACTCCAAATGTGCCCCGACCAATTATGTTTTATCTATGCCTCTAATTATAAAAGCAATGAACCTCTAAGCCTTCTTAATACCTCCTTCAACTTTCCTGGCCACATTCAGAGAATTATGTATGTGAAACCAAGATCCCTCTGCTCCTGTATTCTCCTCAAATTTGCCCCATTGAACCTACATTGTCTCTTCAAGTTTCTTCTACCAAGTACACTATCTCACATTCCTTTACATTGAATTTCATCTGCCAAGGGCTTGCTCCTTTGGCTAATTTGTCAATGTCCCTCTGAAATCGTTCAGTATCATCCTGAAATGTTACCGTTCTTCCTAGCTTAGTGTCATTTGCAAATTTCGAGATTTTGCCCTCAAAACCCATCTCCAAATCATTTATAAAAACTGGAAAAGGCACGGGTCCCAACACCCTTTCCCGTGGAACACCACTTTGAACTCATCTCCAATCTGAGAAATGACCATCGATGCCCACACTCTGTTGCCTATCCCTTTAGCTAATTTTTAATCGATGCTGCCAAAGACGCATCAATGCCAAATATTTCTAATATGCTACCCAACTTGCCATGTGGCACTGCATCAAATGCTTCCTGAAATTCCAAATATGGAATGCCCACAGCACTGCCCTCATCCACTATCTGCGTCACCTCACCAAAGAACGCAACTAAATTTATCAGACATGACCTCCCCTTGACAATGACTTTGTTGACTTTGTGGCCTCCATCAGTTTTCTCACTGTTGATGTCAAGCTGACAGATACGCAGTTTCTTGGGCTATCCTTTGCACTTTGTGAAACTACAGTGTCATGTTTTACAATCCTCTTGTCTACCATGACTATTCCTGTGTTCAGAGATGGAGGTGGTGCATCTGGATGGACAGTGACAATTAGAGTTACATCAGTCTTGTATCTGGGTGGAGATTGACAAAAGGAATGACCTCAGTGATGCATCTGAATGGGGAGTGACCATAAGTGAGAGGTCCGTGAAATAACTAGATGGACAGTGATAATAAGAATGAAGTCATTGCTGCTTCTCAATGGAGAGTAACAATAAGAGTGATATCAGTGATGTATCTGGATGGACGATGACAATAAGAGTGAGCGAAGTAATGTATCTGAATGGAAAGTGACAATGAGCATGTGGTTAATGACGTGTCAGTTGCAATAATTTGCGATCTTGGGATGGGGACCATGGTGTTAGAGTGGGCAGCATTATAGCTGGCAGATTACTGATTCTGTTTTCCGTTAGTTAATTATGATGACCTCTCTCTCTCTGTCTATCGATCTATCTATGTATCTATCTATCTGTCTCTCTATCTATCTCTTGCTCTCTCTCTCTCATTTTTCTGCCCCTCACTCAGCCTCTGTCTTTCAACCCTTCACTCTCTTGCTATTTCTCTCTCCACCCCTCTCTCTCTCTCTGTCTGTCTGTCGCACACCATTTCCTTTGCACGTTTTAATTCCTCATTGCTGGATATACCCCAATTACCCCCATTACCCCAGACATTGAGGAGTACAACCCTGCTGGGATAAACATGAGGGCTGTGAAATGGCCGGCTGCTTTATTCATACTACTTGGCACTCCTGAATGGGTTGAATGACTTTATGGGTTGTTTTAATGGGCCATTAGGGCCTACATCACCGGCATGTATATGAAAGACCGGGGAAGCTGTGGATGTTTCCAAATCACCAATTAGATCGTTTTTAATGCTCATCTGGGATATTCATTATCTTAATTGTTGCTTCTGACATTTTAATTCAATGCTTAATCATTTATATTCTTCCTTGTGATGAATAATGATTGCAAAGGTTTCATGGAGAATGTTTCCACATCCTTTCTGCCTGAACTGAACTGCCTGTTAATTAAGGACCGATGTCACGCAAACTCATTTCCCGCTTGGTCACCAACTGTGCTATGAAAGGGAAACTCCTGTGCATTTCCAATCCATTTTCAGTGAAAAGATACAACAAGGGATAAAGTGAGCATGTTTCTAAAGAATGGTGTGGCTGATAATTGTACAGATAAAGGATATCTTCTACCCTGTGCTTGCTGCTTTTGCTGTGCCAGGTCTGTTCTGAAGAAAGGTCACTGGACTCGAAACATTTACTGTTTATCTCTGTTTCCTCACAGGTACTGCCAGGCCTGCTGAGTTTCTCCAGCTACTTGTGTTTCTGTTTGTTTTAGATCTCCAACCTTCGCAGTTCTTCATTTTACTTAATTAATATATCCCTTTGACTGATAGTTGCAGTTGAAATCATTGTGAATCAATATGTAACAGTGAACACAGGAACAGCCAGAGGCCATTCAGCCCCTAGAGCCTGTTCCATCATTCAATGAGCTCATGGATGATCAGTGACCTAACCTCATTGAATTTCCTTAGGCACATATCCCTGCCTACATTTGTTTCACAAAATAACATTCAATTTCCGATTTAACTTGAACAACAGATCAAGCACCAAAAGTATTTTGTGGAAGCGAGTTTCAAGCCTGTCCCACCCTTTCTGTGGAGAAGTGCTTCCTAATATTTGTTTTCACTGTTTTAAATTTGGGACTCACCCTTTGAGATAGAGATGAGAGAATTATTTTATCACTCTCTGAAAGTCTTAAGGATTTGAATTTCATTGCTTCATAAGGTTATGAAGGCAGAATCCTTAAAACTTTTTTTCAAGGCAAGTGTTGATATTTATTGTTCGGCTGGAGAATCATGGGTTATTTGGGGTCATTGGAAAATGGAATTCAAAACGCAAACAGAAGATCACGATTTTATTGAATGGTGCAACAGGCTCGGAGCAAATGGACTACCCATGACTCCTGTTCTGTAAGTTCACAAACAACAGGCAGATGTGCATTCCACTGTGTAAACTATTTATTGATTCACTGTGGCAAAACGATCGACTCAGTCAAAATTACCTTTTCAGAATTTATTTATCTCTTTCAATCTTTTCTTTCTTTCTTCATGGGACGTGAGACAGTTTTTGTTATTTATCTTTCGCTGACCTTGAGAAGTTGGTGCTGAGAAATCTTCTTGAACCATAGCACTGTGCCAATGTAATTACACCCATAATGAGTTGCTTCAAAAGAGTTGCTATTAATCTTTTTGTTTATGGCACAAGCAAAGCTCACATGTCATAACGTATAGGGCAGCATTTGTAAATTTGCAAGTGATATGTGATCAGATCTAATATTTTGTTCCATGTCGGATGTCAGTGTCGCTGGAAAGACCAACATTTATTGACCATTGAACTGAGCGTAGGTGTTCTGCAAAGCGATCCCCAAGCCTCCACTTGGTTTGCCCGATGTAGAGGAGGCCACACAGGTACAGCGGATGCAGTATACCACATTAGCAGGTGTGTAGGTGAACAACTGCTTGATGTGGAAAGTCTTCTTGGGGCCTGGGATGGGGGTGAGGGGGGAGGTGTAGGGCCAGGTAGGTGCAGCACTTCCTGCGGTTGCAGGGAAAAGTGCCGGGTGTGGTGGGGCTGGAGGGGAGTGTGGAGTGGACAAGGGAGTCCCAGAGAGAGTGGTCCCTCCGGAAAGCAGTTAAGGGTGGGGAGGGAAAAATGTCTTTGGCGGTGGGGTCGGATTGCAGATGGCGGAAGTGTCAGAGGATGATGCGTTGGATCCGGAGGTTGGTGGGGTGGTACGTGAGGACGACGGGGATTCTGTTTTGGTTGTTATTACGGGGAGGGGGTGTGAGGGATAAGTTGTGGGAAATGCGGGAGACAGAGTCAAGGGTGTTCTCAACCACTGATGGGGGGATGTTGCGGTCCTTGAAAAACGAGGACATCTGAGATGTACGGGAATGGAATGCCTCATCCTGGGAGCAGATGCGGCAGAGGCGAAGGAGTTGGGAATAGGGGATGGCATTTTTGCAGGAAGGTGGCTGGGAGGAGGTGTATTCTAGGTAGCTGTGGGAGTCGGTGGGCTTGAAATGGATATCGGTTTCTAGGTGGTTTCCAGAGATGGAAACAGAGAGGTCCAGAAAGGTGAGAGAGGTGTTAGAGATGGTCCAGGTGAACTTAAGGTTGGGGTGGAAGGTGTTGGTGAAGTGGATGAACTGTTCGAGCTCCTCGTGGGAGCACAAGGTGGTGCCGATACAGTCATCAATTTAACGGAGGAAGAGGTGGGGTTTAGGGCCAGTGTAGGTACGGAAGAGGGATTGTTCCACGTAACCTGCAAAGAGGCAGGCATAGCTTGGGCCCATGTGGGTACCCATGGCCACCCCCTTTGTCTGTAGGAAGTGGGAGGAATTGAAAGAGAAGTTGTTGAGGGTGAGGACGAGTTTGGCTAATCGGATGAGGGTGTCAGTGGAGGGGGACTGGTCGGGCCTGCGGGACAGGAAGAAGCGGAGGGCCTTTAGGCCATCTGTATGGGGAATGCAGTTGTATAGGGACTGGACGTCCATGGTAAAGATGAGGTGTTGGGGACCGGGGAATTGGAAGTTCTGGAGGAGGTGGAGGGAATGGGTGATGTCACGGACGTCGGTAGGGAGTTCCTGGACCAAGGGGGAGAAAATGGAGTCAAGATTGGTGGAGATAAGTTGTTTTTCCGGAAGTTGGTGGGGTGGTACATGAGGACGAGGGGCGTTCTGTTTTGGTTGTTATTGCGGGGAGGGGGTGTGAGGGATGAGTTTGTTTTTCCAGAGGTAAAAACTGCCACTTCACAGTACTGAGGACATGAGTTCAATTCCAACTGTCTGTGAGGAGTTTGCACATTCTCCCCATGTCTGGGTGGGTTTCTGTCGGGTGCTCCGGTTTCCTCCCGCAGTTCAGAGATGTGCAGGGATTGGGCGATTTGGCCACATTCAGTTCACATTGTCCAGGGGTGTGCAAGTTCATTGGGACAGCGATGATAAACGTGTGGCTACGTGGCTGCATGGGGGGATTGGATGGTCTTTGGAGTGTTGGTGCAGACTCGTTTTGCCGAGTGGCCTCTTCCCGACCCGTAGGTTTTCCAAGATTCTAATGAAATGTTAAAAGTCAGAGTTTTATTTGTTGATGCCGTGATATTTCTGAATTTGATCATTGCAGACCTTGTGCAGCTTGTTCAGTAAGATGTTCCTCTGAGATACCACTGTGTGACTCCATGTTTGTGAAAGGGCTCTGGCTTCATCCCACATAAATTTCAGTCATTATCCATCTCTATCTGCAAATATTTGTTGTTCAAATCCAATTCAAATCCATTCAAGCAGAATGTTCTTCTGTATTCCCCATTATCACCTCTCTAGCTCAAGGGGAGGCAATGGCCTAGTGGTATTATTGCTGGACTGTTAATCTGGAGACCCAGATAATGGTCCAGGGACCCAGGTTCAAATCCTGCCATGGTAAATGGTGGAATTTGACTTCAATAAATATCTGGAATTAAGAATCTAATGATGACTATGAATCCATTGTCAATTGTCAGGAAAAACCCATTTGATTCACTAATGTCCTTTTGAGAAGGAAACTGCCATCCTTACCTGGTCTGGCCTCCATGTGACTCCAGACCCCCAGCAATATGGTTATCTCTTACCTGCCCTCTGGGCAGTTAGGGATGGGCAATAAATGCTGCCTCGATAGCGACGCCCTCATCCTGTGATTGAATAAAGAAGTTCTCCCTAGCTCACTGTCAACACTCCCTTTGTTTGCCTCACGTTTATTCTCTCTGTGTCTCTGGGCTCCATCTTCACCAATCCACTTGCCCCACTTTTCCCCCAACAACCTTCCATCAGCATAAATATTACTTTCACCTGAACGATATCAGTTCTGGAGAAGGATCACTGGATGCAAAACGCTAACACTGTTTCTTTCTCCCCACAAAGGCTGCCAGACCTGCTGAGTTTCTCCAGAAATTTATGGTTTTGCTTCAGATTTCCAGCATCTGCAGCTCTTTGTTGCATTTCATTGTTTCATTCACTCAGCTTAAGCTAGGAAGCACCAGCTCTAAGATAAAAAGAAGACGCTATGATTTAATTCTCTTGACTCCAAAACCAGGAATTTTTCTCTTGACTTCTCCAGTTCTTGTAATGAGGTCAGCTGGGTAGACCTCACAGAATATGATTTCCCTTTTTGGGGCTGCTAACCTGGTCCAATCAAGGAGCCCTGGCTAACACATAAGAGCAGAAATGTCAGAGGTTCTGTTCACTCTGAGGGAACAAAAGAACAAAAGAGAATTATACACAGGAACAGGCCCTTTGGCCCTCCAAGCCTGTGCTGATCATCATGCCCTAATTAATCTGAAAAACAAACCTTCTGCCCTTATTCAATCCATCTCCCCCTATTCCTTCCCTATTCATGTAAACAGCCATGTCCCTTTTAAATATCGCCAACATGCCCACTTCCACCAGTTCTTCTGGCAATACATTCCAGGCTCCCACCACTCTCTATGTGAAAATCTTCCCTCGCACATCTGCCTTAAAATTTCCCCTTCTCACCTTGAACCTGTGCCCCTTTGTAATTGAAACTTCAACCCTGGGGAAAATAAAACTCTGACTATCGACCCTATCTATCCCTCTCATAATTTTGTAGACGTCTGTCAGGTCTCCTCTCAGGCCGCCATCTGTCCAGTGAAAACAATCCTAGTCTTTTTAACCTTTCCTCATAGCCAACGCCCTCGAGACATCTCGATGAACCATCTCTGCACTCTTTCCAAAGCTTCCATGTCCTTCAGGTAATGTGGTGACCAAACCTGCATGCAATACTCCAAATGCGGCCTAACAAGGGTTTTATATAGCTGCAACATGGTTTGCCAGCTCTGTACTCCATGCTCCGCTGCCCAGGGCAAGCATGACATATGCCTTCTTAATCACCTTGGCCACCTGTTTTGCCACTTTTAGGGAACTGTGGACCTGCATGCCCAGATCCATCTGTATGTTAATGTTCCTAAGGGTCTGTCATTTACAGCATAATTCACACCAAAATTTGATCGTCCAAAATGCATCATCTCGCATTTGTCTAGATTAAACTCCATCCACCATTTCTGTACCCAAGACACCAATCTATGTACATCCTGTTGTATCCTTTCACAATCATTGGCACCATCAGCAATTCCACTAATCTTCACGTCATCTGCAAACTTGCTAATCAGACCACCCACATTTTCCTCCAGATCATTTATGTCTACTACAAACAACAGAGGACCTGAGACTGATCCCTGTGAAACACCACTAGTTACCGGTCTCCGTTCTGAAAGACACACTTCCACCGCTAACCTCTGTCGTCTACAACCAAGCCAGTTTTGTATCCATCCAGCCAGCCCACACCGAATCCCATGTGATTTTAGTTTTTGAACCAATCTGCCATGTGGGGCTTTATCAAATGCCTTATTAATGTCCATATAAACCAAATCCACAGCCCTTATCTTATCAAGTTTTCTTGTCACCTCTTTGAAAATCTCAAATTAATCAGGTTTATGACACATGACCTTCCTCGTACAAAACCATGCTGACTATCACTAACTAGTCCATTTTCTCCCAAATGTACATATATCTCGTCCCTCAGTATTGTCTCTAAGAGCTTCCCCACCACAGACATCAGGCTCAGCTGCCTATAATTTCCTGAATTATCCCTGCTTCCTTTCTTAAACAAGGAAACAACATTGGCTAATCTCCAGTCGTCTGGAACTTCGCCTGTGGTCAAAGAGGATGTGAAGATATCCGCTAATGCCCTACCTATTTCTTCCTTTGCCTCTCCAAGTAACCTGGGATAGATCTCATCTGGTCCCAGTGACTTGTCTACCTGAATGCAATTTAGGATACCCAAAACATCCTTCTTCAATATATTAACATTCTCTAGAGTATTCACACACTCATTCCTGACCTCAACATCAGCCATGTCCTTCTCCTTGGTGAATACCTATACAAAGTACTCATTAAGGATCTCCTCCACTTCCTGTGGCTCCATGTATAACTTCTCTCCTTTGTCCTTAAGTGGGCCTACTCTTTCCCTTGCTACCCTCTTCCTTCTAATATTTGCAAATACAGCCTTGGGATTCTCTTTGACCCTGTTTACTAAAAACACTTCATTGGCCTTTTAGGCTTCCTAATTTCATGTTTAAGTTTCTTCCCACTTTCTCTATGCTCCTCGAGGGCTTCATCAGTTTGTACGTGCCTAGACCTATTGTATGCCTCCTTTCTTTCTTTTGAAAGTTTACAATTTCCCTTGTGATTCATGGTTCCTGAATCCTGGCATTTCTATTCTTCAGCATGCCCTGCAATTTAATCAATTGGATTTCAAAAGCTTCCCACATGCCAGAAGTAGAGTTGCCCTCAAATAACTGCTCCCAATCCACATTCCCCTGTTCCTGTCTAATGTGGATGTAATTAGCCCTTGCCTAATTAAACACCCTCACCTGAGTGCCACTCTTATCCTCATCCATGACTACTCGAAATCTTATGGATTTATGGTCATGAAGCCCAAAATATTCTCCTACTGAAACATCGATCACCTGTCCTGGCTCATTCCCTAAAACCAAGTCATTGTAAGGCCTCCTCTCTGATTGGATTGTATAGCCGTCTCCCAGAATTCCTCTCAGTGACATCTCTGCTGCCTTCTGATTCGATGCTGTTCCTCACGTTATTCACTGAAGGTGTCCTGTCGCGATCTGCTCCCCAGTCACTTTGACTGCAGTGCCGCCTTTCAGAATTCCTCTCAGGGACACCTCTGCCGCCCTCTGTTTCAAATAGAGGGAGCTATGTCAGTGTTAAGGACTCTTAACCTGTGAATAAAACGTATCTTGCCTCTGTGGTGTTATTTTAGATTCCTGATTCAAAACCGCTATTCTTTATCTTCTGAGATAGTAGGAACTGCAGATGCTGGAGAATCTGAGATAACAAGGTGTGGAGCTGGATGAACACAGCAGGCCAAGCAGCATCAGAGGAGCAGGAAGGCTGACGTTTCGGGCCTAGACCCTTCTTCAGAAAATCAGATTTTCTG
>NC_063379.1:3724816-3732176 GCF_021869965.1 Rhincodon typus | reverse complement strand
CAGAAAATCTGATTTTCTGAAGAAGGGTCTAGGCCCGAAACGTCAGCCTTCCTGCTCCTGTGATGCTGCTTGGCCTGCTGTGTTCATTCTCTATCTTCTCACCAGTTATTCTTTAGTTAGATAGGATGGGTAACAGCCTGTCCCCTTTCATTGACAGACCATGCGCTAATGAACATAAATAATCTGAAAGTTTTCAATTTGAGATGGTGGAAGCACTTTGCGTTTAATATGTGAGAGTGTGCATCTCACAAGCAAAGAAATTAGGCAAAAAAAAAGTACATGAATGAGTTAAAAAAAATCTTAAAGTGTGCTTGACGCAGGGTTGCAAAACTATACAAACCGTTGAAAAACCGAAAACCGAAAGAACTGCAGATGCTGTAAATCAGGAACAAAACCAGAAGTTGCTGGCAAAGCTCAGCAAGTCAGGCAGCATCTGAGAAGAAAAAAAAATCAGAGTTAACGTTTTGGGTCTGGTGACCCTTTCTCAGAATTCAGACTATTTACTTGAGTAAATCGACAACTTTCACTTATTTTATTCCAACCAGAAATACCACAAGTTATAAACAAATTGAAATTTGCATAAGTAGGTGGGAATTTATGTTGACATCTGCAAACCAAATTTGTAATCTCACATTGGATAGTCTCGTTAGTTGTGTTTCTGTTATGATATACAGAGCCTTATTAGGCACCTTGTCCAGTTCTCACAGGACTGACTGGAGAACAGACTCGAATGGAGAAACTAGGAGTTCTAGGACGGCAGTCGAATTAAACATGCCCAACCAGATAGCCCATTAAATATAGGAACGGGTGAGACCACACAGCCCCTCGAGGTATATACCTGGCATTCACCCACATTGCTTGACAAAAAAAAATCCTCTCTCAGCTTTAAAACGAACAACTGATCCATCATCCACAGCCATTTGTGGAAGACAGTTCCAAACCGCCTCCACCATTTACGTGGAGAAGTGCTTCCTAACATCTCTTCCGACATTCTCAGACTATGTCCCTAGCTCTAGAATCCCCAACCAGTGGAAATAGGCTATGTTTATCAACATTTCCTGCTCATACCTTGAATAAGTCTATGCTGAGGAATCTATCTAGCAATTGAACATAGGATCCCTATACAGCTGAAAGAGGTCCATCCAGTCTGCACTGCATCTCCACCCTATCTGATCAAACCCACATTTCCCATGGCCAGTCCACTTGAGATGCATATCTTTGAACTGTGCAAGGAAACTGGTGCACCTGGAGGAAACCCACACAGACACAGGGAGAACGTGCAAACTCCATACAGACAATCACCGAAGGCTGGAATCAAACCTGTGTCCCTCGTATCATGAGGCAGCAGTGCAAACCATTGAGCCATCGTGCCACCCCACGATCAATGCACTGATTTCTGAAATTATCCTCATTATCTTCTGATGCATTTCCTGTCACTCCCGCAGATGTCTTCTTGCCCTCATAATTCCTTACCTCCACCTTTATGATTCTGCAGATTCCAATCCAAGATCATACCTATTCCAGTTCATATTGAAACTCCCTGCCTGTCTTTTTGAAAACGCACATACCCCAGAAGATTTCGATCACTCTGCAGCATGTCAGTCACTGAGGGGTAAGGTAGCAAACGCTGACATTCACACCGTCTCTTTGAATCCTGAGTGCAAAGTGGATTGCTTCAAAAGGAAACATGCGCCACCCTCCCCCGCAGCCAGGATAAATACCATTTCCAGCTGCTTTCAGTTCTGATGAAGAGTTCCTCGACTCGAAACATTCACTCGGTTTCTCTGTCCACAGATGCTGCCAGACCTGCTGAGTTTATCCAGTGCTCTCTGTGTTTGTTTCAGAAGATTGAGGGGGGATCTTATAGAAACATATAAAATTATGAAGGGAATAGATAAGAGAGAAGTAGAGAGGATGTTTCCACTGGCAGGTGAAGCTAGGACAAGAGGGCATAGCCACAAGATTAGAGGGAGCAGATTTAGGACTGAACTGAGAAGGAATTTCTTCACCCAGAGGGTTGTTAATCTATGGAATTCCTTGCCCAGTGAAGTAGTTGACGCTACTTCAGTAAACGTTTTTAAAACAAAGGTAGATTTTTTTTGAACAATAAAGGAATTAAGGGATACGGTGAGAACGCGGGAAAGTGGATCTGAGTCCACGAAAAGATCAGCCATGATCTTATTGAATGGCGGAGCAGGCTTGAAGGGCCAGACGGCCTACTCCTGCTCCTAGTTCTTATGTTCTTATGTTCAGAAGGAAACTATTAGCATTCGATCACGGAGAATGTCAAACTGTTCTGAACCAGACCAGTCGCGCTCAAAATATTTTAAGAAGGTAGCCTAGACCCTAACTTTTTCTTATTTTAAAGGCAAATTTAAAGTGTCATATTTAGATGCAACGCAACTGATGAAGCTACTTGATGTTACACAAAACCCAATTTATTTGAACATTGTTGTCAAAACGTAACAAAACAGAGGGTGATGTTTAGAATAACTTGACTCTAGTGGAAAATGTATCTGAATAATACATGCAGCAATTACTACTAAATTGACTGTTCCAATGTCCTACACATACACATCTTGGCAAAAAGGCTAATTTAGAACAGTGGATTTGTCTCACAGGTAACCCAGCAGCAGAGACAAACCTCAGCTCCTAGCTGCAACCGAGAGAGGAAAAGCTAGTTTCTACTTCTTCAAGCCGACAACAGCAACTGCTTAATCTAAACCTGAAAACTAGAAAGCCTGGTCTGTGTGAGCTGGCCACACCCAGCCAAGTTGCTTCCATTGTTCCAACTTTAAAGAAATGAAGGCCTCACAAGCTGTTTACTTTCTCAGAGCAGGCTCGGCACCTCTCGTTTGACCTCAGTTTTAAAAAAAGGAGAAAATAACCTCTTAAAGCTACAGCATCACTACTCACACACCAAACACATCAGGCAGGAAATAATGGGATAGTAAGAACTGCCGATGCTGGAGTCAGAGATAACACAGTGTGGAGCTGGAGGAACACAGCAGGCCCGGGCAGCATCAGAGGAGCAGGGAAGTTGATGTTTCGGGTCAGAACCCTTGTTCAGAAAATGATTTCTCATGACTGATCATTGTCACAAGAAGAACCAGTTTCTGTCCCAACATGAAGGGTCGAAACAAAGAACTGCAGATTCGTGGAATTATGAAACAATTATAAGAGAGTGCAGGAGAAAATCAGCAGTTCTGGCACTAACTGCAGAGAAAGAAGCAGAGCTAACATTTCAAATTTAGTGGAAATCACCTTCAAAAGATAAAAAAAAAAGATAAGCAGGAGCATGGGCACAAATTGAGTTTTAAGTAGGACCTGAAGTTTTGCAGTATTTTTTGAATGCATTGACCACTGTCAAGAAAAGTGTCCAAGGGTATTTCAGCACCTTATATAGTTCTGCTCTATATTTGGTTTGTGTCATTGCATAGATGCATGTGTTTGTACAAGAACTCAAACAGGGGAGCAGATACCTAGTCTCAGTGGCAATGTATGCAGGGCGAGTATAGCGTATTTGGTCAAGCACAGCCAAGATGTTGATCAAAGAACTCATTGAAGATGTCATATTCAGCAACATAAAACTGCCCGATACCAGGAAGAGTAAAACAATTGATTTCCTTCGGTTTTTCATCTCTGGATCACTCTGATTTTCAGCCTGCTGAGCCTGGAGTCTCCTGCAACTAATATTGCTTACCATGATGCTTCTGGCAGTCAAACCGTTAAATAGTAATATCAAAATGAAAGGAACAACTGTAACTAAAAGGTTTTGCAACTTCTCGTAGGCTGCGCCTATGGGCGATGTGAGAAAGATAACACTGGGACGGAATCCCCACTGAATATTGTTAATTGTGCGTTGATGTTCATATGCAAACCAAAAGGGAATGTTCTCTAAATATACCAGTACTGACTTAATTATTATGACCCTGGTTGCAGTTCTCACTGTACAATACTTGGTTTTAAGTTTCCGACAGGATATAGCTATAAATCGGTCAAAGGTGAAACAAACTGTGTACCACACCGACTGATAGACATTGGTGCAGTTCATATACAATATAAGCTTAATAACCACAGTGTAGGAGAGGAATGAGCGTGGTAATCATTTGTTCAAAACTTGAAGCACAATGACATTAACGAGCATGATCATCAGATCTGCTGTCACCATGGCCAGTATGTAGACTGAAGCACAGTTAGAAAGGCCACAATTTCCTCTTGAGAGAATCACAGTTGCCAGGAGGTTTGCTGTAAGAAAGGAAGGAAAATAGACAAGTTAGCGAACATACAAAAATTAAGAAAGTGTTACCGAGTAGCATTATCACCAAGTTATTAATCTAGAAAATCAGATAAAAGTCTCGGGATCTGGGGTCAAATCTGAATAAAATGTTTGAATTTGAATTCAATAAAAACCTGTAACTAAGAATCTAATGATGAAAATGGAATTATTGTCAATTGTCAGGGGAAAGCCCATTAGGTTCACTAACGTCCTTTAGGCAAGGAAACTTCTGTGCTGTGCTGACCTAAACATGACTACAGACCCTACAGCAATGTGGTGAACTCTCAACTGAGTGATAAGAAATAGGCAATAAATGCTAGTGAGACCCACTTCCCACGTAGAATAAAATATTAGATCTCATGACACATCACATGCCAATGTACAGATGCTGCCCTATGTGTTATGAAGTGTGGGGTTTCCTTTCATCATAAATGATGAGATTGATAATAATCTTATTGAAGCAACTCATTATGGGTGAAATTACACTGATGGACTGCAAAGATTCAAGGGGGAGGCTGACTGCCATCTTCTTGTGGTCAGTGTGAGATGTATAACAAAGACCAGCTCACATCCCATGAAGTAAGAAGGAAAAGATTTAAAGAGATCAATAAATAAATTCTGAAAAGGTAATCCTGCCTGGGGTGATCATTTTCCACAGTGAATCAATAGACAGGTTCCACAGAGGAGCGCACATCTTGCTATTGTGTATAAACTTAAGGAACAGGAGAACGAGTAGTCCATTCGATCCCTCAAACCCGTGTACCATTCAATAAGATCGCATTCTTCAGCCTGAGTTTTGAATTCCACATTCCCATCAACCCCAAATACCCCACGATGCCCCAGCCAAACAAGTACCTATCAACATCTCTTCTTTAAAATTATTCAAAGAAAACGTCTGCACCACCTTTTGAAGCAGTGAAGTCCAAAGTCATACAATCCTCCATGAGAGAGAAAAGAAAATCTCCCAACGCTTTCCCAAAGGGTAAGCCCCAACTTTAAAGGAGTGAAAAAGACATTAGGACTCACTTCTCCACACAAAGGGTGGTAGAGGTTTAGAACTCTCTTCCACAGACTAGTTGGTGCTCAATCAGTTGCTAAATTTAAAATGGAAATCAATCATTTCTTTTGTTAAACGAAGGGTATTCAGTGATATAGGCTGAACGCAAGCTGATGCAGTTACGGCACAGATCAGCCATGATCTTATTGCACGGCAGAACAGACTTGAAAGGCTGAATGACCTTTTGCTGTTACTATGAACACTGTTACACAATGATTCACAATGTGTTCGACTGCATCTATTGGGCGACGATATAGATTAATTACTTAGAATGAAGAACTGCAGAAACAATAGAAATAGCTAGAGAAACTCAGCAGGTCTGGTAATAGCTGTGAGGAGAGAGACATGGAGTTAACATTTCGAATTCCATGACTCTTCTTCTGAACATACCTGGAACGCCAAAGGCTGCAAGCACAGGATAGAAAGCATCCTTTATTTGCACAATTATCGGCTGCACCATTCTTCAGAAGAATTCTCGTTTTATGCCTTTTCGATGAGAATGGATTGGGGAATACACAAGGGCTTCCCTTTTATAGCACAGTCGGTGATCAAGTGTGAAATCAGCTTGTGCAACATTAATCTTGAATTACTCAATTAACAA
Source organism: Rhincodon typus (assembly GCF_021869965.1). NCBI lineage: Eukaryota > Metazoa > Chordata > Chondrichthyes > Orectolobiformes > Rhincodontidae > Rhincodon > Rhincodon typus. The sequence continues at coordinate 3,726,239 of NC_063379.1, read as the reverse complement.
GCAGTTCAGTTCAGCCAGAACAACAGCAGAAACATTGTCCGTGAAACAGATGCAATCAAAATTCAGCACAAGGAAGAACATTGAAGAATAAGTATTGATTTAAAACACAAGAAATAACAACAAAGATCATGAAACTACTGGATTACCATTAAAAATTATCTGCTTGGTGATTTGGAAATAGCCTCAGGCCTTCCATGGTTCTGCCTATATTTGATGCATTGGGCCCTAATTGCCCATTAAAAGGGCCCAGAAAGTCACTCAACTCATGCCAGAAGAGTCAAGTAAAAATGAATCCCCGGCTAGTACACAGCATGCCTATTTGACCCTGCTGGATCGTCCTCCGCAACGTCCGTGGAACAGACAGTGATTGGGATATATCCAGCAATAGGGTATTAAAGGTTAAGAAAAAGAGAGAGAGAGAGAGAGAGAGAAATTAAAATGGAGAGAGAGTGAAGGATTGAAAGAGAGAGGGGGTAAGTGAGAAAGTGAAAAGCGAGAGAGCAAGAGAGTGAGATGTCATCATCGTTAAATAATGAAAAACAGAATCTGTAATCTGCCAGCAATAATGCTATCCACTCTACACCATGAGGTCCATTCCAAAGATCACAAATTATTGCAAATGATGCATCATAGACATCGCTCGTATTGTCACTGTCTGTGCAGATGCATCAATGACCTCACTCTTATTGTTACTATCCATCCAGATATATCATTAGCATTACTATTATAGTCACTGTTCATCCAGCTACATCACTGACCTCACTCTTATTGTAACTATCCACCTAGATACATCACTGATCTCACTCTTATTGTAACTATCCACCTAGATACATCACTGACCTCACTCTTATTGTAAATATCCGTCTATATACATCATCGACATCGCTCTTATGGTCAGTCTCCATCCTAATATATCACAGACCTGATTCTAATCATCACTGTCCATCTGAATACATCCCTGACCTCACTCTTATTGTCACTTTCCATCAAGATACATCCCTGGCTTCACTCTTCCAAGACTTCCAAGATGGCAGGAGAGTAGGATGCTCCAGTTGGAGCTCCTCTACTCACCAGTTCCTTTCCCTTTTCTTTCTTTTCTTCTCCTCTCAGTAGCTTTTTTTTTCTCCTGTCTTTCGACGGACCTGCCCTACCTGGGGAGTGGAGTTGAGGGAGACAGATTGGAGCCGGATTCCAAGTGGGCACGTGGCTGAGTCCCACAGCAGAGCGAGCGGACCGGTTCGCAGGCCGAGTCCTGCAGCAGGATTGGAGTCAGCACGGGCCAAGTTCAGCAAAGTGAGCAGCGGAGTGAGCACGGGGCCAACTCCAGCAGTGGAGCGAACATGGGCCTAGTACTGCAGTGGAGCGAACATGGGCCGAGTACTGCAGTGGAGCGAACGTGGGCCTAGTACTGCAGTGGAGCGAA
>NC_063379.1:3722807-3724806 GCF_021869965.1 Rhincodon typus | reverse complement strand
AGCGAACATGGGCCTAGTACTGCAGTGGAGCGAACGTGGGCCTAGTAATGCAGTGGAGCGAACGTGGACCTAGTACTGCAGCGGAGTGAGCACGAGCCTAGTCCTGCAGTGGAGTGAGCACTGGCCTAGACCTGCAGAGGCAGTGGAGTGAGCACGGGCCAAGTCATGTGGCAAAGTGAGCACAGGCCTAGTCCTGCAGTGGTGTGAGCACGGGCCTAGTCCTGCAGAGGCAGTGGAGTGAGCACGGGCCTAGTCCTGCAGTGGAGTGAGCACTGGCCTAGTCCTGCAGAGGCAGTGGAGTGTGCACAGGCCGAGTCCCGCAGTGGAGTGAGCACGGGCGGAGTCCCACGGTGAAGCGAGTGGGCCGATTCACTGGCTGACACCTGCAGTCGTAGCGGATCGAGCAAGTCAATTCACGAGCCGAGTCTCTCAGCGTTGTCAGAGTGGGTCAGAGCCAGAGTGGAGGCCGAGCGAGTCCTGGTTTAGAGGCCGGCATATGCAGGCAGCTTGACCAAGTGTTCTGGGTCAGCAGGCATGGACTCAAGTTGGAGAGGGACTAGCTACTTTTATTATCAATCTGGACTTTCCTAAACCCTGTTCCCAGGCTAACCTTTTTTTTAACTCTGTAACAACAATCAAAGTATCTGTGGTAACACAGTGTGGAGCTGGAGGAACACAGCAGGCCAGGCAGCATCAGAGGAGCAGGAAAGTTCACGTTTCGGTTCGGGACCCTTCTTCAGAAATGGCTTAAGAACACTCCTGACCCGAAACGTCAACTTTCCTGCTCCTCTGATACTGCCTGGCCTGTTGTGTTCCTCTAGCTCCACACAGTGTTATCTCTGACTCCAGCATCTGCAGTTCTTACTCTCTCTGAATCAGCATATCTGTACCTAGGTACTCTATATGTAAAATTTCACCGAAAGGCAGCATTACAAACATTTCACTGCACGCATTCCAGTTGATATGACAATGAAGGCTTTTCAGATTCTGAGTATTATGATTCATATTGCAACTGTACATCTGGTTGCATCACTAATCTCACTCAACACAGTGTAGAGCTGCAGGAACACAGCAGGTCAAGCAGCATCAGAGGAGCAGGAAAGCTAATGTTTCAGCTTAGACCTGGGGAGGAAGAAGGGAGCTGGAAAGTCAATAGAGGAAGGGTATGGGGCTTGGGGAATGTAGGTGGGATGGTGCTAGGTGGATGCAGGTAGAGGGTAGTGGAGAGTTTAGGGCCCAAACATACCTTCCATGTGAAGCAACACTTCACCTGCACTTCCCAGAATCTAGTCAACTGCATTCGCTGCACATAATGTGATCTCCTCTACATTGGGAAAACGAAGCATAGACTGGGTAACCGTTTCACAAAACATCTACGTTCTGCTTGCAAAAAAGACCCTGAACTACCTGTTGCCTGCCACTTTAACGCACCACCCTGTTCCTGACCAATATCACTGTCTCTGGCTTGCTGCAGTGTTCCAGTGAAGCTCAACACAAGCTGGAAGAACAACACCTCACTTTCCACCTGGGGAACCTGCAGCCCTCTGGACATAATATCGAGTTCAATAATTTTAGGGCCTGAACTCTCCCATGTCCCAGCCCCCTACCCCACACACCAGGCCTTGTTACCACTTAGCCTGCCTTTACACACCCCCTGTTGTCACTAACAGTCCCCATTTCCAACTATTCACCCTCCCAGCCTGACCGTTATCAACTCTTTGTCTGTCCAACTGCTCTTCTCTCTCTTTAGGCTCTATCCTATTGTTTACTCCCTACCCCACCCCGCTTCCTATTTTCTGCATATGAAGTGATGTTTTCCCAGCCACCATCAGTTCTGAGGAAGGGTCACCGGACCCGAAACGTTAACCATGGTACCATGAATTTGGGTGCTGCTGTTCTCTCCTGAGAGGGCATTCCCCTCAACAGTCTTCAAAACAGTATGTCTGTTTTGCAGGGGAATAGCCACAAGAAATTTCTGTACTGCCTGCTAAGACCTTCT
>NC_063379.1:3688462-3722707 GCF_021869965.1 Rhincodon typus | reverse complement strand
CATACACACACACACACACACACTCACACACACACACACACACACACACACACACACACACACGGCTAGTGTGGATAGTATTACAATTGGACTGAGGCCTCTCTGTGTGGAACACACTCAGTGGAAAAATGTTGTGGCCCCTCTTCAATGTGGAAATGATTTGTCTTTGAGCAGTATTCCTAACATTGCACACAGTGAATGGAATGTTTCCATGGCAATTGTATCCAGGCACCTCCGAGTGAACCTTTTCATGAGGAGCCACTTCCTGCAGCTCACAATGTTTTCTAATGTTCTCTCACAAATCCTAAGTGAAAAAGGTTTCAAAGGTAGAGTGGATGAGACCAGCACTGGACATGTTTATCTCCTTTTCCTCATATATCTGGCACAACATCGCAAGGGATTGGGCAAAACTTCTCTGTGCCTCCAAAAGAATTCTTTGAAAAATGAAACAAACATGCAATGTGAGAGATTCACAAACATCTCCAAAATATCTGCTACTTGTGCAATGGCGTGGGCAGTCCAGCAGATGGTGGCATTCTTTCGTTTTAAACACAAGCAGGCCACAGAGACAGACAGACAAAGAGAGGGAGAGAGAAACTCTCCACCAAAATATTAGACATCCAATTAGACAGAGACACAAAATACAGACAGAGATGATATAGATAGATGATAGATATAGATAGATGATAGATAGATATATAGATGATTTGGAGTTGGGGACCACGTGTAGGGTGTCAAAGTTTGCAGATGACACTAAGATGAGTGGCAGAGCAAAGTGTGCAGAGGACTGTGGAACTTTGCAGAGGAACATAGATACATTGAGTGAGTGGGCAAAGGTCTGGCAGATGGAATACAATGTAAATAAATGTGAAGTCATACATTTTGGTAGGAGTAATAGTAAAAAGGATTATTACTTGAATGGTAAAAAGTTGCAGCATGCGGCTATGTAGAGGGACCTGGGTGTCCTCGTGCATGAATCACAGAAGGTAGGTCTGCAGGTACAACAAGTAATTAGGAAGGCAAATGGAATTTTGTCCTTCATTGCTAAAGGGATTGAGATTAAAAGCAGAGAGGTTATGTTGCAGCTGTACAAGGTGCTGGTGAGGCCACACCTGGAGTATTGTGTGCAGTTTTGGTCTCCTTACTTGAGAAAGGATGTACTGGCACTGGAGGGGGTGCAAAGGAGGTTCACTAGGTTGATTCCGGAGTTGAGGGGGTTGATTTATGAGGAGAGACTGAGTAGATTGGGATTATATTCATTGGAATTCAGAAGATTGACGGGGGATCTTATAGAAACATATAAAATTATGAAGGGAATAGATAAGATAGAAGTAGAGAGGATGTTTCCACTGGCAGGTGAAGCTAGGACAAGAGGGCATAGCCACAAGATTAGAGGGAGCAGATTTAGGACTGAACTGAGAAGGAACTTCTTCACCCAGAGGGTTGTTAATCTATGGAATTCCTTGCCCAGTGAAGTAGTTGACGCTACTTCAGTAAACGTTTTTAAAGATAAGGTAGATTTTTTTTGAACAATAAAGGAATTAAGGGATACCGTGAGAACGCAGGTAAATGGATCTGAGTCCACGAAAAGATCAGCCATGATCTTACTGAATGGCGGAGCAGGCTCGAAGGGTTGGACGGCCTATTCCGGCTCCTCGTTCTTATGTTCTTATGTTCTAGATGCACACAAACATGGAGACACACTTACGCATTCGAAAGCTGAAGCAAACCCAGAAGCAGCGTCTGTTCCTCATGGGGGAGAGGGAGTGTGAGAAACCATCGAGGAAGCTGGAACAAATTGGAATAGTATCACCTCATCGTTCTGTCCATGTCTTAACTCCAGTTTGTTTCTGTCTGAATTTTCATCTCTCTCTCTCTCTGTCCTTCTCTCCCTGTCTCTTTTTCTTTCTCTGTCCTTCTCTCTCACCTTCTCTCTCTGTCCTTCTCCCTCTGCTTTCTATGTGTCCTCCTCTCTCTTTCTCCCAGTCTCTATCCGCCCTTGTACCTCTCCCTCTCTGTCTCTGTCCTTCACTCTCTCCCTGTCTCTCTCTGTCCTTCTCGCCCGACCTAGCACACCCCCCTCTTTCTGTGTACTCTCTTTCTCCACATCTCTCCCTCTCTGTCCTCTCTCTCTCTCTGTCTCTCTCTCCGTCCTTGTCGCTCTCTGTCCGTCTCTTCTCCATCCCACTCCCTCCATCAATCTCTTCCTGTCGCTTACACCCTCTCTCCTTCTCTCTCGTTCTCTCTTTTTTCTCCTTGTCGCTTTTTCGGTCTTTCGGACCAGAAAGTGCCCAAACAATTTTGCACCCCCACAAATATTTTGCTCCCTCTAATATTGCACCAAGCTCCACTCCCTGAGGCAGAGGTAAACGAGTCTGTGTGGACACACTGGCCTGTGACCGACTGCTTTAATGCACAGCAAGATCCCAGTCCCAGATTTGCAGACTCTTTACGTAATAGAGGGAGACCCTTCGGCCTGTCAGGTCTGCCGCCTCCCCCCCACCACCCCATTAAATTATCCAGCTTCTCAGGATTTGTCCCCGAATGGCCACATTGAACCCCCCTTCCTGTAGAAACAGCTTCTCCGCCCTGTTGCCTCTCTTGCTCTCCCCCTCCATCTCTCTCTCTCCTAAAACCCTCCTTCTCCCCGCTCATGTCCCCGTAAACACTCCACCCACTCCTCTCTGGCTCTCCTGCCCCCTCCCTATCGATCACTCACCCACCTCAGAAACTCAGGGACATGGCCAGAGTCTCACTGCCCCGTCTCCCCATCCTCCACCTGCCACCCCCCGCCCGGCTCACAGCCCCTGGAAAGTCCGTGTAGAGACTAACTGACCTTTTGACTGACCCCTCTAATGCACAGCAAGACCCCAGTCTGCAGCCGTCCCTTGCCGTACCCTTAATGAGAAAGGTACTTCATGCCGCTTCCAATTGCCCCTTTCTCCATTTGGGCAACAGTGGAGGCAAAACCCAGAAGAGACGGGGGAAGGGGTGGATCGCAACGCATGAATTGTACACAGCTCACTATGGCACTAACCGTCAAATCTTCCAAATTCGCCTTCCCCGCTGGCTGAGGCAGAGCAGAGGGCTCCAGGGAGAAAGAGGGAAGGACCGATAGACAGAGGGAGGGAGTGAACGTGAGAAGGACAGACAGACGGAAGGAGAGAATGAGAGAAGGGCAGACAGAGGGAGAGAATGAGAGACATCTAGAGGGAGAGAGAGTGTGTGTTTGTGTGTGTTTGTGTGTGTTTGTGTGTGTGTATGTGTGTGTGTCTGTGTGTGTGCGTGTGAGTGTGTGTGTCTGTGTGTGTGTCTGTGTGTCTGTATGTCTGTGTGTGTGTGTGTGTGTGTGTCTGTGTGTGTGTCTCTGTGTGTGTGTGTGAAAGCCCAGGGAGAGAAGCAGAATGTCAGACTAATGCAGGGAAGTATACCATATCACTTCTTTCCCACTTTATCTGTCTGTCCTGATACCTTGAGGGACTGTTGGACATGCACACCTGATCCTTGGTGTTTTCCAATGTCTTACCATTCATCATGTATTCCTTGGCCTTTTTTGTCCTGACCAAGTGCATCACCTCACCTCATCATTGTTTAACCTGCTACTTACTCGATGTGGAGGATTAATTTCTGCTGAGAGACTCATTGTTAAGTCTAACCATTTTAATTTGAAATTGAGTGGCACTACCATTACTGACTCCCCTTTATCAACATCCTCTGGTAGTGAGGGACAATTGAGCAGGACCTGCCCTATAAACACTGTGCCTACCAGAGCGGATCAGGATTTGGCAGTTGTCCAGAAAGTGACCTGTGACAGCTCAATGCGTGGCACGACTCAAGTGTGTGATGGCACAATCCCCGCTTGCCTAATGAGTGCATCTTAAAAAAAAAACACTCGAGTAGGTGGCACTGTCCAGGAGAAAGTGCCCCCCTTGACTGGCGCTGCATATGTTACATTTTAGAGCTCACTTCCAGCACTATTGATGCACCATGGCAGCAATGCCTACCATTTGGAAAATGCACAGCAGCAACTCACCAAGGCTCCTCGGGCAACGTGAACCAATAGCACAAAACTACAGAACCGTAAATAGCAAAGGCAGTAGATGCGTAGGAACACCAGGTTATGAACAAACTCCAAAGGGATATTAGTAACTTCATTGAATGGAAAAATCTCCTGTCGAGGAATTCACAGCAAGTCATCCTCACGTTCCTAACACAATCTCCTGGCATTAATTGTCAACATATAATTTATCCTCCTAATTGTTGTTTGTACCATCATGTTAACTTTCTGATATCTGATTACAAGAACATCCTAATCCTACCGGTCAATAGTGTTTAATAATTGCCATCATTTTAAACAGCAACATTCTGTTTTTCTATTTTTCCTACAAACGCGAATCATGTTTTATCACCTTATATTCTAAAGGCTAATGTTTGAAATATAATTCGTACGGCAATGACAGAAAACAGCATAGACCGGGGCTGCAGAAACGCACAGTGGTTAGTACTTGTGGCTCACAGTGCCAGGTTCCTGGGTTCGATTCCATCTTTACGTAGCTGACTGTGTGGAGTCTGTATGTTCTCCCCGCGCCTGCGTGAGTTTCCTCCGGGTGCTCCGGTTTCCTCCCACAGATGTGCAGGCTAGGCGTGTTGTGAGGGTAGGGGGGTTGAGTAGAGGAGGGACTGGGAGGAATAATCTTCGAAGGGTCAGTGTGGACTCGATGGGGCCAACGGCCTGCTTCCACACTGTGTGGATTCTATGAATCAAAGTATATGTTATGATGGCGTGTAGCAAACTCTGTAGCACCTTCATGGTGCAATGTGAGACTATGCAGTCAGAAAACTGCCCTCCCACAGGGGAACAATGTGACTGGCTCTGGAAGTGCTGACGGGACAGGGAACGGGGATTTTAATATGTCAGCGAAATAGTTTGCAAGTCTCTTCCGCAAAGAGAAGCCGACTTCTGGTTGGCTTCGTAGAATCACAAGATGGGAAGGGTGAAGTAACTGGGGGGGGTGGGAATCAACTGTAATTGAAAGGAGGGATGTAGCCCTGGAAGAAAGATGTGTGCAAAAATGCTTCTCGTTCTTACCTTGAGGAGGACTTTGTTGAAGCAGAGATGCTCAAGCCTTTATTCGAATTTAAATCGCAGGAACAATCCTGTCACTCTAATGACAGAGCATTGACCATTGACGTTTAGTGACTGGTGCAGACCTGTTCACTGTGCAATCAAATGAAACTGGTGTCTATTTGTCAAATGAAGACTTGGATGCAGATATTGAACGTCATTATCCTAGATTAATATATTTTTATTTGATTGCACAAGGATGATAGATGTTCCCGTTCCTTAGAAATGCTCTTTGATGTCAAATTTAAAACACAAATTGTAAAGATTGTTCAATTTATTAATTGAAGCTTTCTACAATCCTAAACCTTTACATCCTTAAAACAAAGCGCGCATCTGAGGCAACACATCCCTACATTAATGGTCATTTCCTCCCCGGTATAGCATGCCCATACGTCAACCTTCTTCATTGCTTCTTGTACAAACACAGTAAATCTTTCTGACTCATACACTCGCATCTTAAAATGCCTTTGAATCTCAGAATTCTCCAGTCGTTATCTATTTAAGTTAAATGTGTTTCATTGCAAATGAATTCTGCCAAAATTAATTGTCGCACATTTTCCCTCATTAGACAGTCCGACGTTTGTTGTCCACTCAACCTTTCTATGTTCGTCTACCCCATCCTATGCCATCTGGATAGCATATTATCCTACCTATCAAAGTATGATCTTCAAATTTGAAAGCCACGTCGTCACTCCCCTCTCAATTACAGGGATCTCAGTGTACTTCTGAGTCCTCACGTCTTCTCTGTGAGTTTCTGTACCCTCTTCAACATCACTTGCCCTCTGATATCTTTCACACGTGCTGGAGGCCTGTTTCTGGTGTTGGGAATGTGAAATAATATGAGAAATCGCTGCATGGTTGACGGGTGCGTGAAATTAATTATTGGGCAAACTCACGGGAGGAAAACGTCAGCATCTTTAACAAATGCCCTCTGAATTTAACCTGAGTGACGGAGTAAATCAGGGTATTTGTGCAGCAACTCAAGAGCTGAAGCATGTAGCCTAAGTCCCACACTAATGCATCTATCCGTACTGCCCTAAATCCTATTAAATACATGCGCTTCCATGTAGTACTCAGCACTGTCAATGCCCATAACAGGATGAAGTTGGCTGAGATAGCAAACAGTAAAAGGATTGATTTTTTTCGATTCTCCATCTCTGGGTCCCTGGGATGCTGACCACTACATCGAGCCCTGAGTCTCCTTCGCGCTCTGCTGTTCACTAAAATGTGTCTGACGATGAAAAAGTTGAGCAGCAAAATCACAACAAATGCGAGACACGGGGTTATCATGTTATGCAGGAACTCGACAACACACCAGACCTGTGAGTATGCATGACTGAGGGGCATATTACAAAACCAGGGGTCCAGTCTCAATAAATATTCACTCCAAAACATAAAATACCAGAAAATGTTCTTTACACAGTTCAGCGCAGTCACGGTCCCCAGAACCACAGATGACGTTCTGGCTGTGCAATAGATACTTTTCAGATTCTGTGAACACAGAGCCGCAAATCGATCCACGGTAAAAGTGACCGTGAACCAGACTGAACAGTCAGTGGCTGCATACAGCACGACAGCATGGATATTGCACAGCTTGATGGAATGCATAATTGGCTGAAATTGTTTCTGAAAAACAATGGGAATTTGTCTCAGCAAGACATCGAAGACGACAACCAGTAGATCTGCCACTGCCATGGCCACCAGGTAATGAATGATACATTTGGAGAGACCACATTCTCTTCGAACCAAGATCAGAATTGTCAATACGTTAGCTGTGAGGATGCAAAATACAAAATGAAAATATTCGCAATTCTGAAGACAAAGATATCGTTTTGACTGAGGACAGGAAAATATTTCAAATGCTTTCCTTCATACAGTGACACACTGTAATAAATGTATCTTGGAGAAAAAGGGAAAAAAAATGAATGATGCGGTGTGTTAAGAGGCAGAAACAGAATTTGAAGATGCAGGGACGGAGGTTGCTGACGAAGAAGACATATAAATATATGGGCTTTATTTATTCACGAAAAAAGGGCGTCACTGACTAGGCAGCTTTATTGCCCAACTCTCATTGCCCAGAAGGCAGCTAAAAGTCAACCACGTTGCAGTGGGTCTGGAGTCACATGTAGGCCTGACCAGGTAAGGATGGCAGTTTTCTTCCCTAAACGGACATTAGCGAACCAGATGGCTTCCCCAGAACCCTCACATTCGGCAATGGATTCATGGTCATCATTAGACTCTTAATTCCACATATTTATTGAATTCAATTTTCACCATCTGGTGTGGCAGGATTTGGACCTAGGTCACCAGAACATTACCTGGGTCTCTGGATTAACAGATAATACCACGAGGCCATCACCTCCACGGGAACCTACTTTAGCTGAGGGAGCTGAGGAGCTAGTTTGTCACACATAAAGACGAGCACACTGAAACATGCGAATACAACCAGAAGATTAACATAAGCAACTTATGTACACATGTATAAATATACACAGACTTGCAGAGGGTGCACATTGTGCGTGAGACGTGTGTAGAATTGTGACTTTGTATGGTAATTTCGCTATAACTGCACAGCAGCAATGCAATCTAATGTTCTGTGTTCAGGTTTTCAACTCCCACTTCAGCACCTTGCAGCATTGAAATTGTGGAATATAAAGCTGTTCTCTGTAATGGTGTCAACCACTGTCGTTTCATGTAGAAACACAATAGGTTCACTGATGTTCTTCATGGAAATACATCAGCCTTCCGCACTGGCTCTGGCATACTTGTGACAGGAGTAAGAGTCAAGGCTTACGGGGTAATTTTTTCTGACTGAGACGAGGAGAAATGTCACCAGTCAGAGAGTGGTGAGTCTATGCCATTCTCTGTCCCACAAAAAAAACAGTTGTGGCAAAAACCATGATGTTTTCAAGAAGGAGTTTGATATAGTTTCAGGGCTTAAGGGCGCAAACGTGTTAACGGGGGAAATCTGTAACTTTTCCGGTCCTTTCAAAAGACGTCTCAGAAATTGACACATAAACCACTTTTTGGGGGAACTAACACGGTGGATGAAAGCAGTGATGGAAGCTTGTTTTGGAAATTGTCCGATCCACAGCAACGACAGAGCATTGACAAATTGTTGTATCTGAGATTTGAAGGAAGTGAACCGTGTTGTCCCTCAGCGTCTGTGTTGGTCTGTCTGTGATTCAGAGCGTCAGATACGATGGGAGTAAGAGCACAGGCAGCAAGCAGGGCTTTGGGTATGCTATGGCTTAGGAGAATTTAGAGGGTGGCCAGGATAAAGTTAGTCCAGTGGACATGTTCAAGATCACCCTGGAACAGACTTTGGGCTCAGGTAACTGGTTTCTTACAGTAGGATAATAGGTCGGCACAACGGCCGAAGAGCCTGTGCTGTGTACTGTTCTATGTTCTACGTTCTATGTTCTATGTTCTATGTTCGATGTTCTATGTTCTATGTTCTACGTTCTATGTTCGATGTTCTATGTTCTACGTTCGATGTTCTATGTTCTATGTTCTATGTTCTACGTTCTACGTTCTATGTTCGATGTTCTATGTTCTACGTACTATGTTCTATGTTCTATGTTCTACGTTCGATGTTCTATGTTCTATGTTCTACGTTCGAGGTTCTATGTTCTATGTTCTACGTTCGAGGTTCTATGCTCTATGTTCTACGTTCGATGTTCTAAATTCTCTGTAACCGTGGAGTTGGGTGACATTATAGAGATGGTCGCGGAAAAGGATTTGTGTTGGAGTACCATATTTATAATGACTGCCGGGTCTCAGCGAGACGAGAGGGTTAAAACGTTGGGTTCATCTTCAGATGCCGGACAAGCAGGGATAGGAGTCAGTGGATAGGGACAGGAATCCCCAATCAGACCCGAAGACAGTCAGATGAGAATTCACAGCGTTTAACCCAAAGGTTAATAGTGTAATAGTTTAAACTGGGACTACAGAACTGGACACAGAGACTCACCACTGGCGCCGACGATAAAAAGGAATGGGTAGTAACCAGCTTGAAAAACCCAAAGCATATATCTGATCCGGAACATTAATCTCAATGGAGGATATTCTCGATTAAGATAGTAAAGAGCTTCGTACAAACTCCGCGCCAAGGTTGTGACGTTCCAGTCTGCTGTTCGCATATCCTGCTCCAGTGTTGGTAAAATCCAAATGTTGTTCTCAGACTGTAGTCTCCATTCTCCTCTCACAGGCAGCTGATCCATGTTCGCGTCACAGGCAATGTCCTCAGTGAGACTGTGGGATAACACTTTGGGAGGGATCCCGGATAAATACAGGCGCTGAAATCTCCAGTGGCACCATCTCGATACCCAGAGACTGACGTCAACCACAGTTACAGAAAAACACGTCCCTTCGGTCATGATTTAGAAGCACAGTAAATTTTATCATCTGTCCCATGGGGATGCCGAGGGACGGAATGGAGGAAATAGCCGAGGGACTGACCAAAGACTTTCAATCCACCTTGGGCACAAATATGGACTGTGCAAACATTTCCACTGTGCATATAAACAAGAGAGAGAGATAAACCTTGGAGCTCCAGGTCGCTCATGGTAATGCCTCCACAATGTCAACAATGAGGAAATTTCTTAAAGTCACAATGCGTGATAAAACATATTTGTTGTTTGGAAACATGATTTCGTAGTTAATAAGCAGCGTGGATATGTCATTGTCAAATCGCACTTGACAAACGTAATGTACCTCTTTGATAAATTGCTGGAGAAAGCGCAAAGAGGCTTGTGTGCATTTTGGAGCGAAGACAAAAGGTGTGTGGTCATGAACAAATAAATTGGACACGTTTAGAACATTGAAGCCTGAGTTAAGTCGGCACTGACTTTGCCAGGAATACATTGCCTCGTGTAGAAATCAGAGTGATTTGTTGTACACTTCTGGTTGAGTGCGCGAGAGCCTGCGAGGAACCGTGGTAACCCCAGGCATTGATGTTAGCACTGGCACAGTGCCAAACACCTTTAACGCACATTGACTTCCACACAATGGAATGCATTAAAAGACTTGGTGTTATGAAATGAGAAAGAGCTGTTTTATCATCTTTCTGTTCAGATGTCTTTCCGGAACGTGACCTGAATGTTAGGAAACAATCGACAATGTTTTCAGGGTCGTCATTAGACACTTAATTCCTGGTTAATATTGATTTCAAATTCCACTGCTGTCAAAGTAGAATTCAAACGCATAACATTTTTTGGGTTTCTGGATTAATAAACTCGTGATAATACCACGAAGCCACTGCTGTCCTCAATGTGCAATCTGATAACCGTTTCGCTTAATATTGCACTGTAATTAATGTAACCTCTGAACCCTCGAGGCAGAGTCCAGAATATTGGGGCAAAGCTGCTTCCAGTCACGCAACAACGTTCATGTTTGATCATTTACTGGTTGCAAGAAGCTTCGAGAAGATCAACCAAAGAGAAGGAATCTGTCAGTTTTAAAACAACAACCAAATACACGTGGGACATGGGTGTCACTGGCTGGGTCCAGCATTTATTGCACCATCCTAGATGCCCCCTTGAGAAGGTGGTGGTGAGCTGCCTACCTGAACCACTGCAGTCTATGTGCTGTAGGTAGACCCACAATGCCCTTAGGGAGAGAATTCCAGGATTTTGCCCGTGCGACAGTGAAAGAACAGTGATATATTTCCAAGTCAGGATGGTGGGTGGCTCGAAGGGAAACGTGTAGCTGGTGTTGTTCCCATCTATCTGCTACCCTGGTCCTACTAGATGGAAGAACATTGAGGCCCTCAGAGTGAATCACTGTGTGTGGGGCCAAAATCATTTCAACTGTAGAGGAGAGTAATTCAACGCTATAAAATAATCTAAAGGCAAAAGGAGGAGAGGAAATAAACACGATAACTAATACTGAAGGAAAAAATGCTTGGGAATCTAATGGGGGCAAAAGGTTGATATAATCCTGGACCTGGTGGGATGCATCCTAGAATATTAAACAACACCACAGAGTCAGTGGTCGCCTGGTAGTAACGTTCTGAGGATTGGAAAACTACCAATACAACATCATTAACACTTGTTTATACAAATGTTATTTATTAATGAATCTTCTTTTCATGCAAATGCATTACTTCAGACACCATGAGTTCTTATCCAGTGAAGTAACCTCACCTGTGATACCTATTGAAATATATTCTGAAATTCCAAATATATTACGCCCACTGCTTCTCGTTTATCTGTCATGCTTGTTACTTCCTTAAATAATTTGAATAACTTTGTCAGGAGTGATTTCCTCTCATGCTAACTCTACTTGATCACAGGATATATGACATATTTCTACATGTCTGCTGTTACATCCTTCATAATAGCATCTGATGCGGTGCAACATGGCAGGCTGGTTAGAAAATTAGAAATGTTGGGGATTTATTGGTCCTTGGCAGCATGGATGAGAAACTGGCTAAATGATAGGAAACAGAGGGTAGGGATAGATAGGCATTTCTCAGATTGAAGATGAGTTGAAAGTGACCTAGCCCAGGAATCGATGATGGACCCTTGTTCTTGTTTCTGATTAGTGTTAATTGGGCTCCAGTTGAAGTGCCCATCTATATCTTGCTTCTGTTTCCTGTCTTTTAGCCAACTTCTAATCTGTGCTGCCAAGACCAATCACTGAGTAGTATTTCCAATTTGCTAACCATCCTGTACTGTGGCACTGTATCAAATACTTTCCGAAAGTCTAAATTTACGACATGAACAGTAATACCCTCATCCACATTCCATTTCACTTCGTGTTCGAACTCAATTAAATTTGTCAGACATGCCATGCCTTTGTCAAAGCCCTGATGACTGTCTAGTTTTAATTTATTTTTCTATCTAAGTGTATTTTTCCCTTATCCTGTACTATGTCCTCCGTGTGTTGCCCACTATTTTCAGCAAGCTGACAGGTCTGTAATTTCCTGCTTTGTGCTTTGCGCCTTTCTTAAACAATGCTGTCACATTTCCAATCCTCCAGTTCCCCCAGGACTAATGTTGTGTTCATAGAGGCCTGAAAAGTGTCTTTCACAACTGCTCTGCACTTTGCTCCTTTAGGTGTCTCAACAATCCAGGATGGTCCCAATCCAGGCCTGATGATTTTAGGATTTTAGGAGTCCTCCAGCTCCATACTGTCCTGATGCTGCCTGGTCTGATGAGTTCGTCCAGCTCCACACTGTGTTATCTCTGACTCCAGCACCAGCAGTTATTACAATCTCTTAGCACCTCTTCCTTCTCTATCACTAGATGCCCAGTTGCTCAATGTCAACATTTTCAACTGTGCCCTTGTCACCATCTTCTAATTTGGTAAAGACCGAATGCAAATTACTCATTCAGTGTCCTTGCCACACCCTTTGCTTCAGTGTGTGGCTTCGTCTGTCTTTTCCTTATGGGCCTAAGGCTGTCCTTCTCTCATATTTTACTGTGAACACGTTCGAAGAACATTATACTATTTATTTTAGTTTGCCATTCCTTTCTCATTATTCCTCTTAGCCTTCCTTATTCCAGCCTTAGCATCTTTCCTGCACTTTAGATCTGCTTCCTAATTTCTATTGCTATTATTTTTCTGGTATACATTACTAGACACCTTTTCATCCTTCTTTTCTCATCAATGTCATCTAGGGTACTGTAAATTTGATGCCCTGTATTTATTTCTCAAAGATATGTACCTAGCTTACACCCCATTTGTCTCTCATTTGAAAGTCTCCCATTTTTCCTTCACTTTATTTATTCATCAAAATGCACTCCTAATCAACATGCATCAGTTTAACTGTTCGACGCTTACAGCCTGCCCTTTGGCAGTCTGGAATCTTAATCCTTGACTGATTTTCATCCTTTTTCAACTTTAGATTACAACTTTTGATAGTATGATTGCTCATTTCCAAATGCTTATCCATTCAGGCCTTCTTCACTTGGCCTGCCTTATTTCCCAGGAGCAGATCCAGCATTGCTTCGTACCTGGTAAGAATGGAACTGCACTGGCCCAGAAATGTCTCCCCTTCTGTGCGCCAGACTCTAACTTTTCACCCAGTCTTCCCTGGAGTAGTTGGAACCACCAACTATGACAATGCTCCTTGTCCTGTACCTTTCCAAAATGCGCCAACAAATTCTCTCTTGTACTTTCTTTCCTCAACATTTCCGACCAGTTAGACTACTGCAATATGTCCTGGGTTTTCTGGACCTGCTGTCTATTTTCCTTTTGATAAGTGGTCACCCAGTCTCCTGCCTTCGATATACACTTTCTTCCTGCCCATCACAATATAAATTGACCATCTCTGATTCACCTTTACATTATTTACTCTCCTTGAAGTACTGTATGGTGCAATGTCATCCAAGTAAATTGCAGAATTAGGTATTTGAGATCTAACTCTGTTCATTAATCATCGATATGCGCCCGAGACATTCTTAAATGCAAATGGGATGATCGACATTGGTGTGATAACTGCATAAAATTCCCTTGCACTCTTTACAGTGGTATTTGTCAATATTCGTTTTTAAAAAATCAGTTTTCCATTAAAACAAAGACACGTTACCAACACTATAAATGCATTCTCTTGTGCTCTTGCAAGCATTCTACGAAGCTAGTGCATCTCAGTTTCCGGCAATGATATCCTCAGATTGTTAACAAACAGTAATGCAGCAATAATAATGGAGGAACACAGCAGGCCAGGCAGCATCAGAGGAGCAGAGAAATGGCCATTTCTGAAGAAGGGTCCCGACACAAAACATTCATTAGCTTTTCTGCTCCTCTGATGCTGCCTGGACTGTTGTGTTCCTCCAGCTCCACACTGTGTTATCTCTGACTCCAGCATCGGCAGTTCTAACTATCTCTGAGTAATACAGCAATAGCAATTTTCTGGTGCATTAAATGAGTTATAGTTAAATTTTCTCATACTTTACCTGGCTATTGTCTGCTACCTGTATGTCATAATTCCCCAAATATCATCCAATGCTGCATGTGCCTTGTTGCATATGGCCACAGATTGAATCAATATTTCCTTGTTGAAAACCAAGGAGAACTTATCAAAACCATCAGCAATAACCACATGATTGAAGTTATAAAAGAAGGTACTTGAAGGATGAAGCAGAGATGAGGTTTGGCCTGCATTTGTACCCTGAGGAATGATGGTAGTGAGATGCCAGAATTGAGAAAATCTGGCTCACTAATGTCCTTCAGGGAAGGAAATCTGCCATCATCACTTGGTCTGACTGCAGACGAACAACAAGTGCAACCATACTCCTTTTAATAGTTCTTGTTTCCAGCAATGTTTTGCAATATGTCATGCTCATTCCCATTTAACTGAGTTTTATAGTTATCTTCCTTGGGCCACTTGATACAACTCGCATTCACTCTTAGGATACCCCTTCACAACAGCTCACTTATCCCATGTTTGGACAGAAATTGTAACTGTGTCAGAAATTCAATGGAACTGGTTGAATGCCACTGAAAAGTTGTTCTTTATTGCACTTTTGACAAGCCCCTGATTTGATTTACTGATCTGTATTGGCCTATTGCCTCTGCAAGGTCTATTGTTGCTGGTTATTTCATGGTATTGGATTGACAGAAGTTGATTTTTCTTAAACTCACTGAAAAGTGTTGCAATTACTTTAACCATTTGCTGTTTTCTACTTACTCTATTAAAAAAAATCAAAGATACAACTCAATATAAAGGAGAGACTCACCAGAAAAAAAAATGCAATTTCACAAAAGTATCATTTTATTTCGTGACTGTTACTGAATTACCCTCAGAACAATTAAACCCTGATGGATATTCGCAGAGTGCCAGAAAATTTGATAAGCTCTTCCACTCCCAATTGTGGCACGAGCTTTGTACGGATCTACATGAAAAAAATATTCCCAGGAATATCTTCCCTCAGTAATTCTACAGAAGGTGCCCATTTCAACACTACAGGGCTTCACGCTCAAAGCAGGAAATCGATGCCAGAAAACCTGTGAGCAACAAACAGGGGTTTATTATCAGCTAAGAGGTGGAACAGTATTTCAGAGGCAAAGCAAGACATTTGAACAAATGAAAGCCTGCGGTGGCGATCAAAATGCAACACTTTCAGAAACAGTTTAAAATTTTACTGACCTGCAATGTTTATATGTATTTCCCAAGCAGACAGCAACTATCATGTAGTACAATTTCCGGAGGTCCTGCATACGAAAAATCATTCTTGTATTAATAATATGTCTCTTCGTTGCGCAATCATTCCTCTGTTTTCAGTTCTGTGGCGATAAATTCCCTGATTGATTCCTCGTGAGATTTCTGTAGGAACATTAACCTTGCAACATTGGTCAATATTATGTTTTCCAAATAAAAAAAAAGCAGGAAGCAGAATAGGACCACGACGTAGTTCCTGGTTCATTCAGTCTATATTTGATACTGTGCCTCAACTGTGCAACTCTGATCAGAGTTAAAGAAACTGTACTCTCACAGCAACGATGTTGTCAACTCAAACACCACAGACTCAATAATACAACTCCTCGATGCCCTCAGGCCCTTCTATAAGTTAGACAATTTAATACTTCCCATTGTAATTTGTATCGACTCTTATTGGACCATTTTGTTTTTTTTTCTGGGAAAAAATAACTGCGAGATGCAGGTTTGGGCGATCAGTTCTATAAATAGAGACAGTTAAATTACAGAATCAATAAAAATACACCTTAGATCAAGGGCGTTCAGAACATCGTGTTTTTCTTCTTATATTACATTATCATCTAATATCAGCAAGAACATTGCAACTTTACCAGGCCAATCATACAAGATGCTACAATGACAACCTGTGAAGAAAATATAAGCACGAGTGAAGATAAATTTTACCTTCATTTAAAGAAAAGGGAATCATGCTTTTTTTTTAAATTTATATACACTACATTTATGCCCAATATTCAATACACGGTGAAATATTCTTGACTGTCCTATACTCTTGGAATTTCGCGTATTTTTATCTCATAATGATTGCCTAAAATGATATGAATACTGGCAACTCATTTAATTTACAATTTCAAGAAGTTAACTCTAACATTCATTGCAGAGGTGGGTTAAACAGGATATGGTTTTGACAGATGCTCAATGATTTTCCAACCAAATCATGGGAGCGAGGGCCCCTGTCCAATCAGGGCAGTGTAGTGCAGGATGGATACACCACTGGGCCATGCCGTGTTTCCTGGGCGAGTGATGGTACCTGAACAATCCTTGCGGGGGAAAAGAATGACAGATCGAACGAGTGTTTGAATAGAGGGAGGAGTTTGCAGGGAATTGTGTTTCTGTACAATTGTTATAGCGAAGCTGGATGACGAAAAGGCAGAGCTGCCTATAGAGAGGAAGGGTCTCAACAGAGTACTGGATGTGTGATTTTTTGGTGATAGATTGTTGTATTGTTGATGGTTGACTTGAATCACTTCAAACAGAGGATTCTTGGAAATACAGGTCTATGTCTGTAAAAATGCTCAAGGACATTGGATGAAAAGAAACCAATGCAGAGGCAGGGAATCGAGTTTCTACAAGCGAACTTAAAATTGTTGATTATCAATTCATTCCTAAAGATTTCTTTAGGGTTTAATATTTCTTTTTCCTTTTATTAATGACATATTTACTCGGAGATCATGGGAAAAAGGTGAAAATATAACTCGTGCAGGGGTGAACATTTCCAATATTTACCATCGTGACCTGTACAAGGTGTCCTCAATTTCCTTCCAACCCAGTCATGTCTATTGGCAATGCTGTCACAACTTTGACCATAGTCCACTGCACATTATAATGTGGTCAAGTAATAATCCAGGATTTATAGACTGTAACACAGCCCAGTGCACGTTCAGATGTGCAGGTTATTTATTCATTTTATAATATATGAAACCACAGATTACCACGCGTTCTTCATCTTCTCTCTGAACTTGGACTGGGTCTCTGCGTAAGTAAATGTGTTTGTGCAGTAACTTAAATTCTGCAGCTTGAATTCAAAAGTTTCAAATAATATATCCGACTCAGTGTTACCTATTCTGCCAATGGTATAACGAAAGAAATCTATGATAAGTATCAGCCACAAAAGTATAAAGCTACCGGGTATGGTGAAGAGGAAAATGACAGACGTCCTCTTGCTTTCCATCTCTGGGCCGCTGATTTTCTCCTGATTATTGGGATTATAGGAGTTATGGTTAGTGAGTGTGCAGATGACATCAACATTGGAGGTATAGTGCACAGCCAAGAATTAAAGTGAATGGGAGCAGTGCAGTTAAAACCTAACTAAACTAGCTGACTGCATCAGGTATAGAAGATGTTTGTTTGCTCAGTGAATTCCAGCATCTTTTCCTTTCTTTCTCACACAGGTAATTTGCTGGTGGTTATGATTCTTAGAACATAACATAAGAACTAGGAGCAGGAGAAGGCCATCTGTCCCCTCGAGCCTGCCCCGCCATTTAATAAGATCATGGCTGATCTTTTTGAGACTCAGTTCCACTTACCCACCCACTCACCATAACCCTTAATTCCTTTACTGTTCAAAAATTACAGATTCACAACCCTTTGGGTGAAGAAGTTCCTCCTGACCTCAGTCCTGCATCTGCTTCCCTTTATTTGAGGCGATGCCCTCTAGTCCTAGTTTCACTTGCTAGCAGAAACAACCTCCCTGCCTCCACCTTATCTATTCCCTTCATAATCTTATATGTTTCTGTCAGATCTCCCCTCATTCTTCTTTCCCACAGACATTGCAGCATTTCAAAGTGCACCATTCGCTATCTTTTGACTATGGCAATGGCAGATCTCCAGGTCATTATCTATCAGATAAAGCAACAAGGAACACACTAGAAAGAAATCTCTCAATGCCTCATCTGTGCTGAACTTTCTGATATTTCAGATGAAATGGTTCCACACATTTTCCATAACCTCTGAACAGCAGCTCTCTGCTTCAGTTAAGACTGTGAGATCGCACTTTCCACAGAATTTGCACATTCAGTTCTCTGACTGGAGCCATGCAGCTTCATTGCCACAATGTCTCCAGACCTGAACTTCGTTCTTATATATATTAATCCAAAGGAGGAAAGAAAACACTGGAATTAAATAACATGTTGCAGATGTTGAGAATCTGAAACAGGCAGATAAAATGCTGGAGAAACTCAGCAGGTATGGCAGCATCTGTGAAGAGAGAAACAGTTAACTTTTCGAGTCTGACGCTTCTTTAGAACCTCTACGGTACAGCATGAAAACGATATCATGTTCCATTGAGGTATTCCGACAATCAGTCATCGTTCATGGCATTCAGAGACTGACCTTCTGTTGAAGGATGCAAAATTGAAACTTGGTAGCGTGGATTTTCTATAAGAATCAGTATAGATGTTCAACAAAATTGGTGACAGCTTCTTGTTGCTATTACGTGATTATGAAACTTTCCTCCAGCATAAATATTATTTAAGGACACTTTCCCCAATGAAAACAGTTAGGGCTGCTTTAAAACACATTTCTGAAGAAGGGTCCAGACCCGAAACATCAGCTTTCCTGTTCCTCTGATGCTGCTGTGTTCATCCAGTTCCACACTGTGTTGTCTCTGACTCTAGCATCTGCTAGTCTTGCTCACAGTAATAACCAGGTCTGGATTGAGTGCATCTTATATTGCTGACAGAGGTAAAGGAGCAAACTGCAGAGACATTGAAATACATTTGCCAGGCCTGTAAGAACGCAGGATTAATCCTGGGAGACTGGAGGATCACAAATGTGACACCATTGTTTTAAAATGGGGCGAAGGAGAACCCAGGAAAGTACAGATATGTCAGCTTGATTGCTATAGTAGGCAACTGAGGAATGATGTAATACAAGATAAGGGAAATATACACTTAGAGGAAAAATAAGTTAAAACGTGAAAGTTAATATAGCTTTGTCAAGGGCAGGTCATGTCTGAAAAATTCAGTTGAGTTTTTGGAAGAGGTGATGCAGGCAATGGATGGGGGTACTGCTATGGATGTTGTATATTTGGACTTTCAGAAAGCATTTGTTAGGGTGTCACTTGGCAGATTGGTTAACATATTAGAAATATTTATAATTGATCATTTCTTGGCAGCATGTTTTAGAAGTTGGTTAAAAGACAGAAAAGAGAGGCTAGATACAGATGGGCCTTTCAACTGGAGCCCAGTTGACAGTGATGTTCCCCAGGGATCACTGCTTGTACACATGCTTTTTTTGATTCACATGAACAATTTGGAGATTGGTTTTGGTTGTGAAATCTACAATTTGCAAATGACGATAATCAAAGGAGATTACTCAATTCTGAGGATGACACTGAGAAACTTCAGAGGGGCATTAGCAAATTGGCCAAATGGGCAGATAACTGTCAAATGTATCTCAATGCAGCAACATAAACTATAATGTATCTGGGTAGAACAAGAATGGAGACACAACACTGGATCAATGCTATAACTTTCAAAGGAGTGAAGGAGCAGAGGCGCCTTGAGGTTCAAACGCACGATTCCCTGAATGTGGCTAGGAAAATTGAAACAATTGTTAAGAAGATCATGTCAAAAGTCTTACTGAAATTCATATTATCTACATCTACTGCCGTACCTTCAATTACATGCTTGATCACCTCCTCAATAAATTCAATCAAACTCAAATAAATTCCAAAAACTAGTACAGAACAGATGGTCAGAATGGATTTTGTAGTTCACTTTTCGGACATGATTGTCTCTGGCTGGTCAGCATTTATTGACCTTCCCTAGCTGCCCTTGAACAGAATGGCTTCCTCGGCTGTTTCAGACGGTCACTGAGAGTAAGCCGGTTTGCTGTTGGTCTGAAGTCACATGCTGGTCAGACCAGATAATGGTGGCAGATTTCCTTCACTGACAGGTATCATTGAGACAGATCTTTTCCTTTGCACAATGCACGTGAACCCCGAGGCCTCTCTGCTCTTATATTCCCCTCAAAGTTATACTGTTGAAGGCATTTTCTTCCACAAAAACACATTACCTCACATTTGTCTGCATTCACATTCATCTGCCAGTTCTGTGCCCATTTGTCTAATATATCAATGTCTCTCTGAAGTTGCTCAGCACCACCTTCACAATTCTCTATTCTCCCTATCTCCAAAAGATCTGCAAATTTAGAGAGCTTGACCTCAACACTCACCGTCAAATCATTTATTTAAATCAGAAAAAGAAAGAGTCCAACATGAATCCCTGGGGTCCACTGCTTTCAACTCGTCTCCAATTTGAGAAATGCCCATCTGCACCTACCCTCTGTTTCCTATCTTTTAGCTAAATTCTCATCCATGCTGCCAAGGACCCATCAATCCCACACATTTCTAATTTGCTGACCAACTTGCCATGTGGCACCGTATCAAATGCTATTAAGAAGGATGTAACAGCAAACATTTAGAAATGTATAATATATAATGTGATCAAGCAGATTCAGTGTGCCTTCACGAAGGAGAAATTGTTCAACGATAAATGTATTCAAATTCTCTATGCGGTATTAAGCACGATAGATAAAGGACAAACAGTGAATGTTATATACTTGGAATTATTTCAGAGTATATTTCATCAGTTACTACAGGTGAGGTTACTTTGCTGGATAAGAGCTCACAGTGTTCAAGATCATTTTTTATCATGAGTAGAGGATTTGTTAACCAATAACACCTTGGTTAGTGGAACTTAAGTATGTTACATTGAAAGTTCTCCAATCCTCATTTCAAGATTTTAATGACTCTTGTAAGATTACTGCAAGGTGTACACTGTCTGTGTTGTTACATTGTTTAGTGTTATAGGAAGCATTCCATCAGGTCCAGGAAATATATCAATCCCATTAGATTCCCAAGCACTTATTTTCTCTAGTAATAGATAGTATATTTACTTCCTCTGCTTCTTTTGACTTTTGATTATTTCATAACATTGAATTACTCACCTCAACTGTGAAGAACACCTGACATAGGTGGTTGTTAAATTTGTCAGTGAATAGGAGACATTACAATAGCTCCGTTCATCTAAGTCATTGATACTGATTGTAAATGACTGTGGCTTTAGGAGTGACACATCTTGCACCCCTACAGGTACCAAGCTCGCCAACGTGGAAATGACCGTGTTTACTGTCCAACAGCTGATCCTCTATCCTCAGCAAACATGTTACACCAAGTGTGCAGTCTGCCTTGCAATGTCTTTAATATACATTCTGAGAACTGTCAGAGGTGTGGACAGAGAGAGAGATGAATGAGTGAGTGATAAGTTTGGAGGGTGTTGAGCAAATTGAAAGATTGACATTCTGATGAATCAAGTGGCATTGACTTCCAAGTGCCCCCTCTTTCTTGCTTTTCCCCCTTTATCAAGTCAATGTGAGTGCTGCACTAACATCAAATTGTGGCAGGGAACAAACCTAAAATGGCTGACTGACTTTTTCAGAATCATCAGTCCTGCCTTGCACATTAAAACACATCTCACACTGTGTACATTGTCACCTCTCGCCCTCTGTGATACAGTGAGATGTGAGGTGATGCTTTCTAGATGCCAGACTGAGGACAGCATAAACGAAGTGTCAGACCACATTTGAAATATTGTGTTCAGTTCTAAACACCTTATTAAAGGAAGGATGTTAAAACCCTGAAGGAGTTCAAAGGAGATTTACGCGAATGATGCCAGAAATGAAGGATTGTAGATACAAGCAAAGATTAGAGAGATTGGGCTTATTCTTCTTGGAGCAGAGAATATTAAGAAGTGTTCAAAATTTTGAACAATTTTGACAGGGTAATGAAGGATATTTTGTTTACACGAGGTGACATGTCAGTAACTAGTGGTGACAAGTTCAAGATTATCAGAAAGAGAGCTAGAAGTCAGATGAGGAGAAATTTCTTTACTCATGGAGTTGTTGGGACTGGAAAATGCTCCTGAGAGAGTGATGGAGGCGGATTCCATCAGAGGTTTCAAAAGAGAGATGGATATATATTTGAAAGTGATGAAGTTAGAGGGTGATGGAGATAAGGCTGGAGAGTGGGGCTAGCTGGGCACCTCTTTCAGGACCCCGTACAGACACAATGGATCGAATGGCCTCTTTCTGTACTGTAAAACTCTGTGATTTTTTGATTCTATGAAATGGGCTAATGTTAACCCAGGTTCAGCAGTGGAGAAGGGTTAATTTGGTTCTGAAATTCTGTCAGCACAGGATGAAATGTCAAAAGCTGTTTTCATTCATACATTCCTGCATTCTAGAAATGTTAGTCTGATTCACAGAAGCAAGATGTTGGGAGGGCTGTTTGAAGAAATGTGCATGTTTCCATTGATTAAGACGCAAATTCCAGAAACTGTTTGAAGTCACTGCGGTGAGATAATTAAATGTTTCAGCAGTGTGTAACTTTCAAAACTTCAGATGAGCATTTCTGTCAGTCGCTGATTTGTAGATGTGACGCCTTGTTCACAATTCAGCCCATAGATTTCTGACTGAGTGACTGTGCCTGATAGTGAGTGTGTAAGGCACTATAGTCGCATATGTGATTCTGTGAGAGTATGTAAGTGTCACATTTCTGAGTGCATGACAGAGAGTGTTTTTGTGTGTGTGTGTGAGTGTGTGTGTGTGTGTGTGTGTGTGTGTGTGTTTGTGTGTGTGTATGTGTTTGTGTGTGTGGTAGAAGGCAGAGAATAAGGTTACCTCAGAGTACAACGTAATATTATTATGATGGCCCAATGGGCTGAGGAGTGGCAGATGGAGTTTAATTTAGATAAATGTGAGGTGATACATTTTGGAAAGGCATATCAGGGCAGGACTTATACACTTAATGATAAGGTCCTGGGGAATGTTGCTGAACAAAGAGACCTTGGAGTGTTGTGCTACATATCTCTATGACTCTATGACTTTACCATAATATGAGAAGCAGTCCATATGCGCTGAAGTTGTAGCAGCAGCTGGATCAGATATGACTGTGTTGGAATGAAAGTGGGGCATGATGTGCAAGTCAGGATGGTAAACGTAAGGAATATTTGGTCCTCCAAGATTTTGATTCTCACCTTGTCAGTTGAGCACCATAACAATGTGTGAGTTATTAAATTTTTTAAAAAGTAACAAATAGTGGACATTATCAGCAGTCCTTTATTTTGTAACAATGCAAATATAAATTTTTCTTTCAATTCAAAGCCCTTTAACATTTTGACAACGACCCTTATTTTTGGGGATTCTAAGTATGAAATCAGGCAAGTCATCATTGAACATAACCACTAATCACTTTATACCACATCCAGCAGCTTTTCCTGAATATCATCATATACGGTGGCTCAGTGGTTAGCACTGTTGCCTCACAGCACTAGGTACCCAGGTTCACTTCCACCCTTGGGTGACTGTCTGTGTGGAGTTTGCACATTCTCCCTGTGTCTGCATGGGCTTCCTCTGGGTGCTCCAGTTTCCTCCCACAGTCCAAAGATGTGGAGGGTAGGTGGATTGGTCATGCTAAATTGCCTGTAGAGTTTAGGGATGTGTAGATTATGTGGGTTATGGGGGATGGGTCTGGGTGGGATACTCTGAGGGTCAGTGTGAACTTGTTGGGCTGACGGCATGTTTCCACACTGTGGGGGTTCGACAATCAACCAGCTTAGTACAAGTTGTACAGAAGCCCTTCCTTCTAATTTTCCATGAGCATCAGTTTGACAGTATCTATCTGGTAATACTCTCCTTGGATCTGACTGCACAGGGTATTCTGTTTTGAACAGTAGTGAGGGAAAAATGTTTGTGCCTGTGAGTGTTGCAGGTATTAGGGAACACAGAGGGCAAGAGCACAGGAGTTGTAAGAATCTGTGACTATCTAATAACCTTGAGATTCTCTCAGCCAGTGTGCATGAGGGATGGAGCTGAAGACCAGTTGTAAAAATTGATTGTGGCACCATTGTACAGGATATTTAATCAGATAAAGCAACAAAGAATACATAATTTTAGTGAGTAAACTTATGATGGGGGGAGTTGAGACGGTATTCTCTGCAGCAAAGTGTAAGAGTCCAGTTGACTGTCTTTCCTGGTGGATACCAGAGTTCTCAAGTTTGGAAAACACTTTGAAGCCGGAGAGGAAGGAGATAATGGGAGCTTGTGGTACATGTTGATAGCAAAGACATGGGCGGAGCTAGGAAACTAGCTGTGGAACTAAGGATGGAACTAAGATTTAGGAACTAAGATGTTTTTAATGTAGGGTATGAGAGTTAAGTGTAAATTTGAAAAGCAGAACACCGAAGGTGGATTGTTGAATGTAAAAACATAAGAACCAGGAACAGGAGTAGGCCATCTGGCCCTTCGAGTCTGCTCTGCCATTCAATAAGATCGTGGCTGATCTTTTCATAGCCTCAGTTCCACTTATCCACCCTTTCAACATGACCCTTAGTTCCTTTACTATTCAAAGCAATTATCTATCTTAGCTTTAAAAACATTCAATAAAGAAGCCTCAACTGCTTCACTGGGCAGGGAATCCCACAGATCCACAACACTTTGGGTGAAGCAGTTCCTCCTCAATTCAGTTCTAAATCTGCTGTCCCTAATCTTGAGGCTATGCCCTCTTGTTCTAGTTTCACCAGCCAGTGAAAACATCCTTCCTGCTTCTATCTTATCTATTCCCTTCATAATTGTAAATGCTTCTGAAAGACCCCCTCCTCCCCCACCATTCTTCTAAATTCCAGTGAATATAATCCCAGTATATTCAGCCTCTCCTCACAAGCCAAACCTTTCAACTGTGGAATCAATCCAGTGAACCTCCTCTGCACCTCCTTCTGTGCCAGTACATCCTTTCTCAAGTAAGGAGACCAAAACTGTACATCGTGCTCCAGGTGTGGCCTCACCAGCACCCTATACAGCTGCAACATAACCTCCCTGTTTTTAAACACCATCCCTCTAACAATGAAGGACAATATTCCATTTGCCTTTGTAATTACCTGTTGTACCTGCAAACCAACCTTCAGCGATTCATGCATAAGGACACCCAGGTCCCTCTGCACAGCAACGTGCTGCAATTTCTTACCGTTCAAGAAATAGTCCCATTTACTGTTAATCCTACCAAAATAGATGACTCCACATTTATCAACATTGAATTCCATCTGCCAGACCTTCGCCCACTCACTTAAACTATTTATATCCTTCTGCAAACTTTCAGCGCACACACAGCTCATAAACATTTGATGATCTGATGATTGTCTCTCAGGACTACTTAGGGTCCTAGGATTGGGAACGGAGGAATTGAAAGGGTTGATTTTGTATCTCTTCCCCTTGCACACAGGATATTCCTGTCTCTGGAGCAGTTCCCTAAATGCAGTTGAGTAAAGGGGTTGATTCTAATAAGCATCCCCCATAACGTGTACCCAATCATTTGACCACAATTTAACAGCCCTCCTTCATTCTGTTATTACAATTAAATCATTTGATGTTGGAATCTCCTTCAACCTTTTCAGTCCTTCCTCAGAAAATTGATTACTTGACAACCTGAAAAATAAATCACAGTAATTACCAATAAGGAGCAGCTTCTAAGATCGATGATGGGTAATGATAGTTCTATTGTTTCTTTAATAAAGTGATTGTTTTTAGTGTGTTTTTAAAAAAATGTTATTTATCTATGGGAGATAGGCATCCCTTGCCAGTACTTAATTCCTTGAAAGTCGTGTCACATGTAGACAGATAGGTGGAGAAGGTGTTTGGCATGCTTGCCTTCATTGGTCAGAGCATTCAATACAAGAGTTGGGTGCAAAACAGAGTGATAAGGATGTTACTGAGACTGGAGGGTTTGAGTTATAAGGAGAGGCTGGATATGCTGGGACTTTAGTCCCTGCAGCGTAGGAAGCTGAGGGGTGACCTTGTAGAGGTTTATAAAATCATGAAGGGCGTAGATGAGAAGGGCAAAGTATGGGAATTCAAAGGAGAAAGATTTTAAAAGGACCTAAGGGGCAGCTTTTTCACACAGAGGGTGGTGCTTGCATGGAATGAGCTGCTAGATTGGTAAAGGTGGGTAAAATTACAACATTTACAAACATTTAGACAGGTACATGGATGAAAAAAAGGTTTAGGGGATATGGGCCAAATGCAGGCGAATAGGATTAGTCCAGTTTAGGGTACTGGATCAGCGTGGCCTAATTGGGCCAAATTGTTTCCATGCTGTATGACTCTGGAGTCTGTAAAACTGTAAAAGGGTTCAGAAAAGATTTACAAGGCTGTTGCCAAAGTTGGAGGATTTGAGCTGCAGGGAGAGGCTGAATAGGCTGGGGCTATTTTCCTTGGAGCATCAGAGGCTGAGGGGTGACCCTATGGAGGTTTATAAAATCATGGAGGTGTAAGGATAGAGTGAATAGATATGGTCTTTTCCCCAAGGTGGGAAATCCAAAACTAGTGGGGCATAGGTTTAAGGTGAGAGGGGAAAATATCAAAAGGGACCTTCGGGGCGACTTTTTCATGCAGAGGGTGGTGCGTGTATGGAATGAGCTGCCCGAGGAAGTGGTGGAGGCTGGTACAGTTACAACATTTAAAAGGCACCTGGATTGGTACATGAATAGGAAGGGTTTCGAGGGATATGGGTGAAACGGTTGCAAATGAGAGTAGATTTATTTAGGATATCTGGTCAGCATGGACGGGTTTGACCAAAGGGACTGTTTCCATGCTGTACGACTACATGACTCTCCGACTCCATGTCTAAAGCCATTGATGTTTCCTAATTGTGATTTAGATGGTAGCTATTTGTGAGAGGGTTCCAGGGGATTGATCAGACACTGGTGAAGGAGCAGACATAAAGTTTTAACCAGTTACATGACTTGGTGTAAAAAGTGTTGGAGTTGGCAGAGATGTCTGAAAAAAAAATTCCAAGTCTTTATGCCTGGTATCTTTCAGTTACTACTGTGAAAGTGGTACAGTTTCTAAAGATCAATTCATCCCTTTTTATTCTGCAAACCCATGAAAATAAATTATGTAAAAGGATTTTTTTCTCTTCAAAGAACATTTCAACGATGAACATTTAAGAAAACATTCACTTGATTTCTTTTATTGGTGTGCTACTCTGAATGAACTGGGACAGTGCACGAATAGATTTATCAGTCAGTCAGTTGGCTTGATCATCATTTGGGTCATTATTGCTGAGGTCCAGTTTTAACAGGACGGTATTTTCACGTAGAGCAGAGACTAGGATTCTCACACAGCCATCTGTGAGATTGTTGGATTTTAAACTGCATTGATTGAAGGAAAAAAGACGTAAATTACATTCACAGTAACATCAGACACATACACAGGGGCAAAGGTCAAAATAAATGCTACTTGCAAACAATCACAGTGAAATTCTAACAGTAGTTCAAATTTTATGTACCATGCTTTTGCTCTAGTTTATTACAGAATATTAGAAATGGAAAAGTCACATTTGCTGATAGTTACTAATATGGAAATAAAATCCATGTAGACAAATAACTTCCGTTGTTTTGTTTGATATTTCAAACATGATCACTTACGACAATTTCTGTATTTTGCAATGTTCTTTCTTCAGAATAGCAGTCAAACTTGTCACTCCCAAATTGCCCAGTTTATTCCTGTTGAGACTAATAAAGAATAGAAAGTATTAATAATTCACAGGGAGTAGGATTGAAAATGTTTACAGACACTGCTCTGTCTGATATTGAGGGGATAATGCCCTTGAAGAACAATGTTGCATTACCTGAGCAATTCACATTTATGTAGCACTTTTTCCAGCTGAGGAATTCCCTCATGTTCTATACCGCAAATGCCCAGATCTGGCTTCTCAATCTCCTGAACCGTCACTAATGCCTTTCAGAGAACCGTACAGTCAAACATTTTAAGAGGACACTTTGTGAATCTTACTGTCTTCATTGGAGTTAAGGCATCTTTCATCAGCGTTGCATCTCTGAATTCAAGAAATAAACACAATATCTCGAGGAACGTTTTTTGGATTCTCTCACTTGCCAAATTCTGCTCACAACTGCTGAATCTTTCTCTCAGCGAGCGTGATACAGAATGTAGTACACCCCAATAAAACGCAGTCTGTTTCGCTGCATTTGGTAATGAGAGGCCAATGAGAAAATGTGAAACAAACTTAAATTTGTTATCGTTGCAGTCGTTCCATTCAGTAAGTAGTTCTTTTCACTTGGTCTTCTGGTGTACCTTGAGATTTAAGTAGTGCAGCCATAAAATCTTTCAAAATGGTGTGAGTGAACACGTATGCAACATCATCATTGCCTTGAACTTCCATCATAAGTGCAGACATCCAATTGGAAATAGGGAGCTTGTGCTGGGTGAATTGGCCTCCTTTGGTGCAAATTGCCCAGTAGGCCAAACTACCCAATTTCAGAAGCATTGCATAAGCATTGGCATCTTCATAACAACATTTCTTCAAAAGGCAAGTGAGGAACACCCTTGTACTGGGTGTGATCTGGGCTCCTTCTTTCTGCTGTGCTTCCAGCATTGAACACTGAACCGAGCAGAAGTGAGAATTAATGGCACATGGTGTATAGCTTCTCATCCTGCTCAATATAAGACCCCTTATCCACTATGGACAGAACCAACATTACATACAAGATTCCATGCGAGGACTGCGACAAACATTCCATTGGACAGACAGGAAGGAAACTGGCTACGAGAACACATGGACACCAACTAGCAACAAAAAGACACGACCAATACTCACTCATCTCCATTCGCACAGATATGGTGAACCACCAGTTCGACTGGGACAATTTCAGGATCCTAGGACAGGCCAAACAGAGACAAGCATGGGAATTCCTAGAGGCCTGGTTCTCCACCAAGAAGGCTATCAATAAGCACATAGAATTAGACCCTATATACATACCACTGCAAAGCAAAAATGGAATTGAGCTAACCAACTCCAACAGACCTCCGAGTTTAAACAGCAAGTGGGAAAACACACTTCATCGGAGGCTGCACTGATGATGTTACCCAGCAGGGTAAGGAAACGTCTGCAAACTAATGAACCAGCTCGGCGAGCCAACCAACCACAGCATCCACAACCCGAGCTACAAATCTACACAAGAATATTAGAGTCTTAGAGCTCAAATAGATTTAACTACTCCTCAGAAAATGGGATTGCCAGTTATTCAGATAAACACAATTTACTGCCCGATTCTTGCTGCCTTTGGTATGCCCACTGAGCAATTTTAACTCATTGCTGCCAGTATCCTATATAATGTTATTTATTAGGTATTTATAATGAGATATTTGAAGGATTGTGTTCCTCTCTCTGTTCTTATTTTAGAGCAAACTTGTTGACAACTGTGATTCTTTCCAAGTGAAACTGTGGCCTTTCCAAGTGTATCACTGTCTACATGGTGGCCATGGCAACAGCAGATCCACTGATTATGCTCATCAATGCGATGTTGTATCATATTTTCAGACTGAACTTTCCATTTCCATTGCTGATCCTCACTCCCATCTGTAAGATAGTTTTACACTTAACCGCTGTCACCATTGATTTGTCCATTTGGCTTCCTATCACCTTCACATTTTGACAGGTTTGTAATTCTCTGTTGCCAAGTGTTTAGAACAAGCCATTGTGCCAGGAGAACCACAGTCACCGTTCTAACAACAAATCTCTGTCATGGTTGGGATAAAAAACATTCCATTTCTGTTTGCATTTGAACGTCAGCAAATCATCAACAAGGTGCACTAGGTTTGCAGGACAAGTGAAGGTTTCTTTCCCTCACCAACAGGGGCAGCCTATGCCTGGTTTCATGTTGCCTGTGTCGTCTGTCTTCCCTTCACATTCATGACACTGTTTAACTCTCTGACAATCATACACATCCTGGTCAGCAGCGGAGCCCACAGTGGACTGAGAGATACACACCAGAAGAATCATGAAGATCCAGAGAATGGGAACCAAAAAAATTCCATCCTTTTATTCTTCACTGCATCGAGCAGCTTCATCCTGCTGTGGCTGATAGCAGTCGTTAGCTTTGCAATGAGTGGAATAATAAACACCTCTTGTTACCGAGCTGATCACACCAATCCTGGATACATCACCACTGAGACTGGAAATATGTTGAAGCTTTCCAGTTCCTGCCCTAACATACAGAGGAAATTCAGAGAAGAGCTGGAGAAGACACTTAAAGATTCATGGACACTGATTTTAAGACTTTCTCTAAACCAAAGAAATACAAGCTAAGCCTGCCTTTGAAAGTTTCGAATTCAGTTTCACCTTAGTTCCTGACTGAGGCTGGGTCTCTCTCTCTCTGTCTGTCTCTCACACACCAGCACTAACACTTGGAATGTCATGGATGCATGATTACATCTCTGTCCATTTAGACACCTATTGCCCACAGTTCATTTCTCTGTGGTTCCCCACGCAGTGAATGAGTTTCTCAACCAGAACTCATGCCGTGGACAGAGGTATTACTGCTGCAGGTAATGCATTGTACATGATCTATTCATAATGAGGGCGGGTTGGCAAGAAAGGCTCTTTTTCAGTTATTCTAATGATGAGTGTCCCACTAAAATGGTTTTGAATCATAAAATCAGTGAGTACAGAAGAGGCCCTTCAGCCCATCGAGTCTATAGCATCAAAAATACACCACTACCTACAATAGTCCCACTTTCCTGCACTAGGGTCATAGAGTCATAGAGTTGTACAGGAAACAGACCCTTCGGTGCAACTTGTCCATGACAACCAGATATCCCTATTGACCTACTTCTATTTGCCAGCATTTGACTCACATCCCTCTAAATGCTTTCTATTCATGTACCCATCCAGATGCCTTTTAAATGCTGTAATTGTACCAGCCTCCACCACTTCCTTTGGCAGCTCATTCCATACATGCACCACCCTCTGTGTGAAAAATTTGCCCCTTAGGTCCCTTTTAAATCTTTCCCCTGCAGAAATGACCTTGACAATTCACCCTGCCCGTGATTTTATAAACACCTCATGATTTTATTAACCTCTATAAGGTCACCCCTCAGCCACCAGCATTCCAGGGAAAATAGCGCCAAGCCTTTCCCATAGCAAGGAGACTCAGAGTTGAATGCAGTATTCCAAAAGTGGCCCTAACCAATGTCCTGTCCAGCCTCAACATGACCTCCCAACTCCTATACTCAGTGCACTGACCAATAAAGGCAACCATACCAAATGCCTTCTTCACTATCCTGTCCACTTCAAGGAACGATGAACCTGCATTCCAAGGTCTCTTTGTTCGGCAACACTCTCCAGGACCTTACCATTAAGTGTATGAGTCCTGCCCTGATTTGCCTTTCCAAAAGGCAGCACCTCACATTTATCTAAATTAAACTCCATCTGCTACTCCTCGGCCCATTGCTCCATCTGATCAACGTCCCCTTGTACTCTGAGACAATCCCCTTTGCTCTCCACTTCACCACCAATTTTGGTGTCATCTGCAAACTTACTAACTATACCTACTATATACATTCAAATCATTTATATGAATGACAAAATGCAGTGGACCCAACACTGATCCTTGCAGCATACCGCTGGTCACAGGACTCCAATGTTATTGCAATTCAAGTGCCCATCCAGGTACTTTTTAAAGATTCTGAGGTATCCCATCTCAACTCCCCTTCCAGGCAGGGTATTCCAGACCCCCACCACCCTCTGGGTAAAAAGGATTTCTCTCAAGTCCCTTCTAAACCATTTGCTTTTCACTGTAAAATGTTGCCACTTGTTATTGACCCTTCAACTAAGGGGCATAGCTGCTTCCTATCCACTCTGTCCATGCCCCTCATAACCTTACGCACCTCTATCAGGGCCCCCCTTCAGCCTTCTGTGCTCCAAAGAAAACAACTCGAGCTTATCCAGTCTCTCTCCATCGCTGAAATGCTCCATTCAAGGCAACATCTTGGTGAATCTCCCCCTCCAGGAGAATCCCAACTTTCCCATAGCGTGGGGACCAGAACCGCACACAATACTCCAGCTGGGGCCTCACTAAAGTCCTGTACAACTCCAAAATTACCTCCCCGCTCTTAGAATCTGTACATCGACTGAAGAAGCGCCCAGTATGCCTTCTTAACGGCCTTAATTCAGGAGGAAAAGAGGAACAGAATCCTCCCAGTTGCGAACCATTTCAACTCCCCCTCCCATTCCTCAGACGACATGTCCATCCTGGGCCTCCTGCAGTGCCACAACAGTGCCACACGAAGGTTGCAGGAACAGCAACTCATATTCCGCTTGGGAACACTGCAGCCCAATGGTATCAATGTGGATTTCACAAGCTTCAAAATCTCCCCTCCCCCTACCGCATCCCAAAACCAGCCCAGCTCGTCCCTGCCTCCCTAACCTGTTCTTCCTCCCACCTATCCCCTCCTCCCACCTCAAGCCCCACCCCCATCTCCTACCTACTAACCTCATCCCGCCCCCTTGACCTGTCCGTCCTCCCTGGACTGACCTATCCCCTCCCTAACTCCCCACCTACACTCACCTTTACTGGCTCCACTCCCATCCACAGCCTCCAACTTCATCATTCCCCAAACCCGCACCGCCCGCTTCTATCTCCTTCCCAAAATCCACAAACCTGAATGCCCTGGTCGACCCATTGTCTCCGCCTGCTCCGGTCCCACCAAACCTATCTCCAAGTATCTGGACCCCATTTTCTCCCCCTTGGTCCAGGAACTCCCTACCTACGTCCATGACACCACCCATGCCCTCCACCTCCTCCAGAACTTCCAATTCCCCAGTCCCCAACACCTCATCTTTACCATGGACGTCCAGTCCACATACACCTGCATTCCCCATACAGATGGCCTAATGGCCCTCCGCTTCTTCCTGTCCCGCAGACCCGACCAGTCCCCCTCCACTGACACCCTCATCCGTTTAGCCAAACTCGTCCTCACCTCAACAACTTCTCTTTCAAATCCTCCCACTTCCTACAGACAAAGCGGGTGGCCATGGGTACCCGCATGGGCCCAAGCTATGCCTGCCTCTTTGCAGGTTACGTGGAACAGTCCCTCTTCTGTACCTACACTGGCCCTAAACCCCACCTCTTCCTCCGTTGCATTGATGACTGTATCGGCGCCACCTCATGCTCCCATGAGGAGCTCGAACAGTTCATCCACTTCACCAACACCTTCCACCCGAACCTTAAGTTCACCTGGACCATCTCTAACACCTCTCTCACCTTCCTGGACCTCTCTGTTTCCATCTCTGGAAACCACCTAGAAACCGATATCCATTTCAGGCCCACCGACTCCCACAGCTACCTAGAATACACCTCCTCCCAGCCACCTTCCTGCAAAAATGCCATCCCCTATTCCCAACTCCTTCGCCTCTGCCGCATCTGCTCCCAGGATGAGGCATTCCACTCCCGTACATCTCAGATGTCATCGTTTTTCAAGGACCGCAACTTCCCCCCTCCAGTTGTCGAGAACGCCCTCCACCGTGTCTCCCATATTTCCCGCAACTCATCCCTCACA
Organism: Rhincodon typus; assembly: GCF_021869965.1. NCBI lineage: Eukaryota > Metazoa > Chordata > Chondrichthyes > Orectolobiformes > Rhincodontidae > Rhincodon > Rhincodon typus. The sequence continues at coordinate 3,689,228 of NC_063379.1, read as the reverse complement.
CCCCGTCCCCGCAATAAAAACCAAAAAAGAATCCCCCTCGTCCTCACGTACCACCCCACCAACCTCCGGATCCAACACAACATCCTCCGACACTTCCGCCATCTGCAATCCGACCCCACCGCCAAAGACATCTTTCCCTCCCCACCCTTCTCTGCTTTCCAGAGGGACCACTCTCTCCGTGACTCCCTTGTCTGCTCCACACTCCCCTCCAGCCCCACCACACCCGGCACTTTTCCCTGCAACCGCAGGAAGAGATACACCTGCCCCCATACCTCCTCCCTCACCCCCATCCCAGGCCCCAAGAAGACTTTCCACATCAAGCAGATGTTCACCTGCACATCTGCCAATGTGGTATACTGCATCCACTGTACCCATTGTGGCCTCCTCTACATCAGGGAAACCAAGCAGTGGCTCGGGGACCGCTTTGCAGAACACCTACGCTCGGTTCGCAATAAACAACTGCACCTCCTAGTCGCGAACCATTTCAACTCCCCCTCCCATTCCTCAGACGACATGTCCATCCTGGGCCTCCTGCACTGCCACAACGATGCCACCCAAAGGTTACAGGAAATGCAACTCATATTCCGCTTGGGAACCCTGCAGCCCAATGGTATCAATGTGGATTTCACAAGCTTCAAAATCTCTTCTCCCCCTACCGCATCCCAAAACCAGCCAAGCTCATCCCCACCTCCCTAACCTGTTCTTCCTCCCACCTATCCCCTCCTCCCACCTCAAGCCCCACCCCCGTCTCCTACCTACTAACCTC
>NC_063379.1:3673960-3688062 GCF_021869965.1 Rhincodon typus | reverse complement strand
TAGGCCCGAAACATCAGCCTCTCTGCTCCTATGATGCTGCTTGGCCTGCTGTGTTCATCCAGCTCTACAGCTTGTTGTCTCGGATTCTCCAGCATCTGCAGTTCCTACTATCTCAGAATCACAATCATTTGAGGGGGAATTGCAACATGGTGTTGTTACAATAGGAAGATTGTTTAAGTGCCCAACAGTCCCCAGCAGAGGGGGAATCATGCTGTGACTGTTTGCGTGTATGTATGTATGTATGTATGTGTATGTGTGAGAGAGAGTCTGAGAGTGTGTGTCTATCTGTCTGTGTGTAATGTTTACAATTGCCAGCAGAGGGGGCATCATGCTGTGTGTGTGACGGTGTGTGTGTGTGCGCCTGTGTGTAATGTTTACAATTGCCAGCAGAGGGGGATCAAGCTGCGACTGTCTGTGTGCAACAGAGTGATATTCAAAGAGTCCAGAGAGGGAGATTACTATTGGTGACTTGTGTGTACATTCATCTTTAACACAACTTGTGCCAAGCAGCTACTTCCCAGCACTGACAAATTATCGGTGAAAAAGTGGGGCAGCCTTGTAATATCCCTTGAAATATTCCTATGAACGAAGTACTTTTGTTTAATAATCTTTTGTTCAATTCCATCCACACCTCTGTTCAATTTTGAAATAAACATGTTCATTTGTGTAAAATTGTAACTAAAGTGTTCAACTGTATAATAGATTATCATCATTGGCATAAACCTCAAGCTAATTCAGCTTGTTGACTTAAAAACCAAAAGAACTGTGGATGCTGTGAATCAGGAACAAAGACAGAAGTTGCTGGAAAAGCTCAGCAGGTCTGGCAGCATCTGTGAAGAAAAAGTCAGAGTTAACGTTTCGGGTCCCAGTTCTGAGGAAGGGTCACTGGACCCGAAACGTTAACTCTGATTTTTTTTCTTCACAGATGCCGTCAGACCTATGAGCTTTTCCAGTAACTTCTGCTTCTGTTGGTGACTTTTCTTGTTTGTTTTAGTTTCATTAAATTTTTGCAAAAAATGTGTTCATTTGTCTTTCTTCTGTCTGTCTCTCTCTTCTCGGTTTTGTCTCTTTTTCTTTCTCTGTCTCTTTTTTTTCTGAAACCTCAATCCCAGACTTCCACCGCTATCTCAGATTTCCAATTACTGATCAAACTTCAGGTCACTGAAGCTGTTAGCTCTTTGTGTAGACTGGGTGATTGGTTACTTCCGGATGAACGCTTGGGACATTTTATTGTGTTAAGGGCACTATGTGATTGCAAACTGTATTTGTTGAGTGAGTGGTGGTTTCAAGAGGCACCTGAGAGCTTGTGGGGCACTGGTAGTGACCCTCCCTCGGAGCCAGGAGGTCTGGGTTCAAGTCCCACCAGCTCCAGAGCTGTATAATAACGTCTCTGCACAGGTTGATTAGAAAATAAGTGTACAAGAGGAATTGGAGGGCAATGTAAACGGTCAAATGATCATTGGCAGTAGGGGGGATATTGTCCTCGTGTTGGACACCATCTCTCCTGTTCAAAAGAAACTTTAAGCAGATGGCAGAAGGAAAACAGACACGAGTAAAGGCGTGGTTAAAACTAAGTTTATTATAGATCTGCTTCTGGAAACATATAACCCCAATGTAAGGAACCATTTAGTTAACAGCAGAGACGCGTAACAAAATTAACAGCAAAATTAATTCAGTGGTCAATAGGAGAGATGGTGTCAGCTTCTGCGTGGGCACGTTCAAGGAAGGTCAACAGGTTTTGCATGGCAGGGCAACGTTGAATGGTTTGAAGGTCCTGAAGGAGTGCGTCATGATTTCCGATGGCCATCAGCTTCTCCTGGGGGCAGACAACAGACAAGCATTCATGGTGACAGCACAGAGCACCCCCAACATGGGGAAAGACCCTGCCCCAGTGTATCACAGTCAGGTGTGTGCACATGTTTGTGTGCGCGTGTAAGAATGCTTGTGTATGAGTGTATGTGTACATATGTAAGCGTGTGTTGCAACTGTGTGTGTATACATGTGTATACGCGTATACACATCTGTGTGTGCATATACGTGTGTGCGTGTATGTGTGCGCGCGCGCGCAGGTATGTCAGTGTCGAAGTGTAATCAGCTCGAGTAGCCTTCAATTGGGAATGAGCTCCTACCAGAAGTGGAGGAACATTCCTGACTGTGACCCCTGCTAGCTTAAACATTCACTCCTGACGCACAGCGGTAGAGGTGAGTACCACCATCCAAACCTCGCTAGACAGAACCTTCCAAATCTCCACTACCTCGAAGGATAAGGGTAGCAGATACATGGGAACGTCACCCAGGCTCCCCTCCAAGCCACTCACCAGTCTGGGCTTTTTTTTCATTCATGGGATAAATAATAAATATTAATCAATCAATCACAGGCCAACATTTATTGCCCCATCCCCGGTTGCCCTTGAGGTGAAGGTGAGCTGCCTTCTTGAACCACCGCAGTTCATGTGCTGCAGTTTGACCCACAATGGCCCTTAGGGAAGGAAATCTGGAATTCTGACCCAGCAACACTAAACGAACAGCAATTTATTTCCAACTTCAGACAGTGTGCAACTTGGCGGGGGGGCTGCTTGCAAGGGGTGGTGTTCCCATTTATCTGCTGCCCTGGTCCTTCTAGATGGAAGTGGTCGTGGGTTTGGAAGATGCTGCCTGAGGATCTTTGGTGAATCTCTGCAGTGCATCTTGTCGATGGCACACACTGCTATGACTGAGCTTCGGTGGGGGAGGGAGTGGGATGTTTGTGGATGTGGTGCCAATCAAGCAGGGAGTTGCTTTGTCCTGGATGGTGTCGAGCTTCTTGAGTGTTGTGGGGCTGCACTCATCCAGGGGCAAGTGGGGAGTATTCCATCACCCTCCTGCCTTGTGCCTTGTCAATGGCGGACAGACTTTGAGGAGTCCAGAGGTGAGTTATACTGAAATTCCTTGCTCCTGACCTGCTGTTGTAGCCACACATTATCCTGACAACTACATCACCGTCACTGGGTCAAAATCCTGGAACTCCCTTCCAGCACTGTAGGTGTGACTGCAGCCGTTCAAGAGGCCATCACCTTCTCAAGGTCAATTCAAGATGGGCAAAACTGATCATACCAACAGCACTCATCCCAAAAAGAAGAAGAAAAGTGGCATTTGGACAGAGGTGACCTGGAATACACTAAATGTGTGGCCTCTGGATGTGCAACTCAAATTGGTAGTGATGCCACTCTATCAGGGGCAAGTGGAGAGACTGGACAAGCTACATTGGTCTTCTTTAGAGCAGAGAAAATCAGGAAGGGTTGGTCCAGAATGGTCCTAATGATAAGGGAACAGCGGTCAACTGGACAGACTGGAGAAAACGGAATTATTCCACTTCAGGTAAAGAAGCAGAGGTAACACGAAGAAAGATATATTTTTTCCCATTGAGTTGTTCTGATCTGGAAAGGTTGCCTGTAGAAGGCAGTGGATTCAATTGTAACTGCTAGTTCTACATGTCTATATTTATGGACTAAGTAAAAGCCTGGAAGATTTTGAACAATTAACCAGGGCATTGTCAAGGAATTAAATCAACAGTTAACATGGGCTGTAAGCCAGCTGGTGATCACACAAAGATTTTGGAAAAACAGCCAAGGAAAGCTTTTAGGGAGGTAAGGAATGGGTTTTATTGCCCTTAACTGCTGGAACACCTGAAATAGGCTATGAGGTCCTGCGCTAATATTTGCCCAGCAACCCTTTCGGGGATTGATTTTTGTTTAAAACACCTAGGGAGTCAGAAGGAAGAAAGACCTCCAAAACTGGAAGTCTCTTTGTCCTGTTTTTGGTTGAATTAATTGGGAATCTGAAAACACTTCCACATCTCGGTGTTTTGACAACCTTGTGAACCTTTGAAAAGATGAGGTGTGACCACTTTCCAAAGACTTGGATCTATACCGATTTCTATTTAAGACAAAGTTTGGAAGATCTTCCACTAGTTGACAGCTCTTAGCAATTCGACGCCATCAACAAGAATCTTAGTGCTCCCGGGCCTGGCCAGGCTAGCTATAAACAGGTCCAGGCAGCGGGTTGTGGAGGGATCGGTCATCTCTGTCGACTGCCTACACATCTTCTGTGGTTACCTTCGAGCCTGGGTGCGCTTTGGTGAGGGAGCACACAGTGTACATCGGTGCTCTCACTGCCTTTAGAGAGAAGTGGGCCCTGCAGGGGCCCCTCCAACCCCATTTTAATGTACTCCCCTCCTTCTCTTCCTACCCTATGCCCATCACCTTTTTTTTGATGTCAGCATTGTTCTTAACAGGTTTTGCTTGTTAATATGCAGCTGGCCACACGTGTGTTTCCCTGGTGGCGGAAAAAAGTATGTATAATAAATTGTATTCATAACTGTGTCTTTTTTTTCTGTCTCACTAAATATAAAAATAAATTTAAAACGAAATAAAAAGAACAAAAGAAACAAAAAGAAAAAAAAGAGAAAAAACAAAAACAAAACAGTGGACTATGTGAATTCATCAAACTCTATCTTTGTTTTCATACCATTTGCCAATAAGGCTGCTATCTTTCTTTTGTCCATTTTAAATGTAGTTTCTGCAGAGTCTTTGTCTTTTGTGTTGTGTGGATATGTTTGTGTTAAGACTAAAAGGGAGCAGAGTTCTAACTCTGGATTATACTTCAGATGTCAATCCGCTTAACCATTTGTCTTTTTATAATGTTTTACAATAAATGGATTATTTTTGAGTTAATTAAAGGAACTTGGTGGAAGCCCTTTTCTTAATTCTGGATAGCATCATAAAAGGGAAACAATTGGCCATTTTGAGGATGGAATCAAAACATTTGGACAAACAGTGCAACTCATAGAGTAGGGTGACCAGGGAATAGTTTAAGGACAAAGGGGTAAACGTTTCAGGACTGAGATGAGGAGAAATGTCCTCACCCAGAGGGTTCTGAGCCTGTGGAATTCTCTGTCACAGAAAGTGGCGAAGGCCAAAACATTGTGAGTTTTCAAGGAGGTAGATATAGCTCTTGCAGCTAAAAGGATCAGGGGTTATGGGAGGGAGAGATTAGAGTATTGAGCACAATGATCAGCCATGATCTTATTGAATGACAGTGCAGACTCAAGGGGTTGAATGGCCTACTCTTGCTCCTATCACAACAAAAAGAGAATCCAGTCTCCACAGCTCACCCCAGTGCACCAGCCAAAGGGCGAGTCTGGACATCTAGTCTGTCTAGACTATCACTATTTAGAAAGTAGGATGTAGCCAAGAGCTCCATCCCTTTCAAGTGAAAAGTAGAGCAACTCACATCTGCCTGCATTGACATCCATTCATTTAAGCCATTAATCGCTTATGGCTCTGTTCACAGCTGCTCCAATCTGCTTATCCCCCTACGTGTTATTTTCCCATTCTCAGCACTGGTTCTGGCCACTTGCGTCATCTCCCTTGGTCCCTTTTGGCCACACTACGGGCACTTACCTGAAGAGTGGTCTGCTGGAAACTGGACTCAGGGAGCTCTGGGAGGTTTAGAACCCCAACACCAACATTCTGGGGAGAGAGGGAAAAGGTGTCAGTGTCCTGCCTCAAGGAGAGAAGTGGTTCATTCCAGCTTGTCTCTGGAGTAACAAAAAAAGATTGACGTTGACACAGTGCCTTTCCCGACCTCTGGACGACCCAAACTGACTTGCAGTCAGTCGGGTTGTAATGCAGGAAATACAAAAGTCAATCTGCACACAGCAAACTCTGGCACACAGAAGCGTGAAAAGGACTGGATCATCTATTTTTTTCTTTAAAATTACCCTGAATATTGGCCGTGACACTAGGGGCATCTCCCCAACACTTCTTCAGAATACTAACAGTGGGATCATCCCTGTCCTTCCAACAAGAACATAGGAGGTATGGTTAGTAAGTTTGCAGGTGACACCAAAACGGAGGTGTAGTGGACCGTGAAGAAGGTTACCTCAGAGTACAAGGGGACCTTGATCAGACGAGCCAATGGGCTGAGGAGTGGCAGATGGAGTTTAATTTAGATAAATGTGAGGTCTTACATTTTTGAAAGGCAAATCAGGGCAGGATGTATACACTTAATGGTAAGGTCCTGGGGACGACTGCTGAACAAAGAAACCTTGGGGTGCAGTTTGATAGTTCCTTGAAAGTGGTGTCCCAAGTAGACAGGATAGTAAAGAAGGCGTTTGGTATGCTTGCCTTTTTCGGTTAGTGCATTGAGTATAAGAGTTGGGAGGGTCATGTTGAGACTGTACAGGACACTGGTTAGGCCACTTTTGGAATACCGTGTGCAATTCTGGTCTCCCTGCTATAGGAAGGATATTGTGAGGCTTGAAAGGGTTCAGAAAAGATTGAGAAGGATGTTGCCAGGGTTGGAGGTTTGAGCTGCAGGGAGAGGCCGAATAGGCTGGGAGACCAGGAGGCTGTGCACAGTTCTCTGGAGTGTGAGGATAGGTTTTCTGCCATGAGGAATGGTTCAGTAGTTGGGGCCTGTATTCATTGGAGTTCAGGAGAATGAAGGTGACCTTCCTGAAAGAGAACATTTGAAACAGCTTGACAGTGCTTCCCAACAACGGGGAGTCTAGAACTGGGCGAAGCTTCAGAATAAGGAGTCTTAAGTTTAAAACAGAGATGGGGAGGAATTTCTTCTCTCAGAGGGCCATAAACCTGGGGACACCTTTTCCACAGGCAGTAGTAGGGATTGGAACTCTGAATATATCCAGGACTGAGCTAGATTTTTGATTAACTGCAATCCCAAGAGCTTTTTTTTTAGTGATAAACAAAAGTGATGTGGAGGCAGGTGACAATCAGATCAGAATGGCAGAGCGGGCTTTGGAGGCTACTCCTGTTCTTTTGTTACATTTGTATACTGTTGTTTAGTGAACCTCCAGCAAACTGAAAAATGCCTCAATGCTATGCAGTGAGTCACACTTGAAACCTTTCAATCACGTCTCAGACGGTGGGGAGAATGGAGAAACTGGGATTATTCTCCCATGAGCAGACAAGCCAATAAGGAGATTTAATCGAGATATTTAAAGTCATGAAAAATGATGAGGGCATCACTGGCTGGGCAGCATTTATTGCCCATCCCTAATTGCCCAGAGGGCAGTTAAGAGTCAACCGCATTGCTGTGGGTCTCGAGTCACATGTAGGCCAGACCAGGTAAGGATGGCAGTTTCCTTCCCTAAAGGGCATTAATGAACCAGATGGGTTTTTTCCGACAATCAACAATGGATTCACGGTCATCATTAGATCCTTAATCCCAGATATTTACTGAATTCAAATTCCACCATCTGCAATGGCAGGATTCAAACCCAGGTCCCCAGAATGTTATCTAGGTCTCTGTCCAGCGATAATACCACTAGGCCATCGCCTCCCCTATACAAGTAAGGAAGGAGAAACAGTTTGCAGTGGCAGGAGGATCAGGAATGACAGAACACAGGTTTAACATGCAACAAAGAACTTTGGATACTGGAGACCAGACCTGCTGAGCCTCGACAGATCAACGGTAACTGGCACAAGAACCCAAGGAGACACACGAGGAAGAGATCATGATAAGTTACAACGGAAAAAGTGCAAGGTTCAGCGAAAGTTATCAACAGGGATTTGAAACAAACGGCGTCTGGGGGCTAGTGCCGGAGAACCAGAGAGAATGGCTAATGTTACATTCTGGTTTGAAAACGGTTGTAAAAAGGTTGGCTCAGCAATTATGGAGCAGTCAGCTTAACATTGGTGATTGGAATCTTCTGGAAGCAATAATTCTGAATAGGATTAGTATTCACATGGAAAAGTTAATTTGGAATATTCATCATGGATTTGTTAAAGGAAAATCATCTCTAACTAACTGCCTGGAGTTTTGGAAATGGTTGTGAGAGGAAGGATATTATTAAGAGGTTCAGAAAAGATTTACCAGGATGTTGCCAGGAATGGAGGGTTTGAATTATAAGGAGGCTGGATAAACTGGGACTTTTTTCACTGGAGCGTAGGGGGTTGAGGGGTAACCTTATAGAGGTTTAAAAGATTGTGAGGGGCATTGATAACATGAATTGCAAAGGTATTTTCCCTAGGGTGGAAGAGTTCAAAACTTGGGGGAGGTTATTTTTAAGGTGAGAGGAAAAAGATTATAAAAGGACATGAGGGACAACCCTTTTACACAGAGTGGTTAGTATGTGGAGTGAACTTCCAGAGGAAGTGGTAGTTGCAGACACAGTTACAACATTTAAAAGATATTTGAATAAGTACATGAATAGGAGGGATTGGGCCAAATGCAGGCAGGTGGGACTAGTTTGGTTTGGGAACATAGTCAACATAAGACTGGTTGGGCTGAAGTGTGTGCTTCTGTGCTGTTTGATTCTATCACTCTATGAGGTAGCAGAGAAGGTTGATGAGGGTAATGCTGTTGATGTGCTGTGTATGGATGTCCAGAAGGTATTCGATACAATGCCACACTGCAGACCCGTGAGGAAAGGTTTAGGTCGAGGGGTAAAAGGGATAGTAACAAAGTGGATACAAAATTGACTGAGGGATGGGAAACAGAGAGGAATGGTTAATGGGTATTTTTCAGGCTGGAGGAAGGTTTATAGTGGACAAAAACAGAAGTTGCTGGAAAAGCTCAGCAGGTCTGGCAGCCTCTGACTTTTTCTTCCCAGATGCTGCCAGACCTGCTGAGCTTTTCCAGCAACTTCTGTTTTTGTTCCTGATTTACAGCACCCGCAGTTCTTTCGGTTTTTATTTAAGTTTATAGTGGAGTTCCCCAGGGGTTGATATTGAAATCCTAACATTTTCTGACATATAACGATCTGGATCTTGGTGTGCAGGGAGAAGTTTCGAAGTCTGTGATTTGTACAAGACTTGGGAGCATTGTAAACTCTGAGGAGGCAATGTTGTCAACTCTTAACTCTTGTCTCATCAATTAAGGATGGGCAATAAATGCTGGTCTAACCAGATCCCATGAATGAATTAAATAAAAAGGACATAGCCAGTTGGCAGAGTGGGTGGGCAAGTAACAGCTGAAGTACAGTGTGGAGCAGTGTGAGGTGATCTATTTCAGACGAACATGGAGAGACAGTACAAAATGAAGGGTATAATTCTAAAGAAACAAAAACAGAAGTTGCTGGGAAAGCTCAGCAGGTCTGGCAACATCTGTGAAGGAAAAAATCAGAGTTAATGTTTCAGGTCCGGTGACCCTTCCCCAGATGGGTATACGATTCTAGCATATAATTCTAAAGGGTCATGCAGCAGTCGAGACAGCTAGGTGTATCTGCATAATAGATCATTAAAGGTAACAGGACAGGTAAAGAGAACTCTTACTAAACCCCAATTGAGGGGGTATCCATCTGAGATTTACCTCTTTGGCCCACCAGTGATGGACATCAGAGCTGTGTGAGTCTCAGCGACAGTCAGGCAGAGAACAGTACAGCACAGGAACGGACCCTTCAGCCTAGGATGTTGTGCCGAACATGACACCAAATTCAACTAATCCCTTCTGCCTGCTCTTGGTCCACATCCCTCCATTCCTTACATAAGAGGACTCGGGAGGAGGAAGAATAGGTTATTGGCTGTAGTCATGGAGGGAATACCATCGTCCCTGAACATAATTCTGAGACTCCCAGCCTGAAGGCTTGCTGTCTATGGATACGCAGCAAGAACAGGGTCAGGGTTAATATTGCACCACAGCTTTGCTTGTGATACACTGAGAGACAGGTGAACATCTTGAAATGAGGCATTGTCCCCTTACAAATTTTTAACTAATAGGAAGAGACAATCAAGCTGCGGAGAATGTTGTACGACGCACGGAGCACGTGTGGCCGGAGCAGGGGAGACACCCACCTGGAATTCATTGTTTTCAGTCTCGTCCAGAAATGCTCTGAGACTACTGATCTCATTCTGCAGCTTGTCCGCTTCTTCACTGTTCCGTTCCAGTGTCGCGATGATCTTATCCAACTCATCCTGCAGCACAAGGAGAGGCAAAGTCATTTAGCTGACACTGAGTCGGGGTTGGGGCAGGAATGTCTTAAGCTTTAGTGCGTCCCTCAGCACGTAGTCCTGGACCCAGTGCCAGTCTGCAAAACTCAGCCGAGGTCAGTTCCTTGCTCTGGAAGAACAACAAGTTTCGGGCAGACCAAAGAGTGTCTTTCACAGAGTTGATGCTCCTTCAGGCACAGTCAATGTTTGTCTCGGTGTGCGTCCTGTAGAACAGACAGTAGAGCACAGAGCCCAGCTTCGCAGAGTCAGGGGACACAGTCTCAGTATGTACGGTACATCATTTAGAACTGGGATGTGGAAAGATTTCTTTAAGCATACGGTGGTCATCCTGTGGAATTCTCTACCACAGAAAGTGGTGAAGGCCGGGTCACTGAGTATATTCAAGAGAGAGACAGATACATTTTTAGGTATTAAAAGGTGTCAAGGGCATGGAGGGAATGTGTGAATACAGCTTGGAAATAGAGGATCAGTTATGGTCATATTGAAAGGCAGAACAGGCAGGAAGGGGGCCGAATGGCCTACTCCTGCTCCTAGTTTTGATGCTTCAAAAGGGGAACTGGGTTTATACAAGCTGGCAGGAAAGTTTTCAGGGGTCTGAGGTACTGGGTGAGTTCTCTGAAGAGCCAACACAAACAGGAGGGGCCGAATGGCCTCCCTTGCCTACTGTAAGATTCTACATGTAGTACGATGGAAATCAGGACCCTCTGCCCTTTATTGTAACGTTATTGGCTGTGCAAGTTGTGTTGGAGTGAAATACCTGCAAGATTTGCAGGGAAGCTTCATCCTCTCTCAGGTGTTCTTTCTTGGATACATAAGACCTCTGGACATTTTTTAAATCTCTCAGCTTGCTCACAGGTACTTTAATGGAAGAACATCGATCCAGAAACCTGGAAAGAACAAAGGCAGGAATATTACTGGGTTAGCTTGAAAATGCCTCGAAACCTTAATGTTTGGAGAGTGCCAGTCTGGGCTCAAAGCCCTGACACTGACCAAGATCAACTTTTGTCTCCAGGCGATTTTGAACAGTCCCTCCTTTAAAGCTGTCCTCAGGAGGTTCCCATCCTTACACTGACAACAGGCAACGATACGGAGTCTTCTTCCTGAATACAGCAATTACATCTCCAACTGAAGTGTTTTGTTAAGTCAGTACAGAGAGCATTGCAAGTCAGCCCTCTGTTACAAGCCCTCTGACGTTAGACCACATCTGTATTCAGTTCTGGGAGCTACACCTTAAGACACAGAATGATCTTCAGCACAGATTGATCAGAATGATATTGACAGGCGAGATGTGGGCAGGTTATTTCTCCTAAAGGGAAGGTCTAAGACCAGGCAACACAGCCTCACAATCAGCAGTCACCCATTTAAATAGAAATGAGGAGAAATTTCTTCTCTTAACGGGTTTTCAAGACAGGGACATTAAGTATATTTGAGGCTGCCACATTTTTAAATCAAGAAGGGAATCAAGAGTTATAGTGAAAAGGCAGGGAGTATAATTGAGGATTATCAGAAGCAGTCTGAACAGCCTGAATGGCCTACTTCGCCTCCCATGTTCACTCTCAACAATGCAGCGCTCCCTCAGCGCTGACCCTCCGACAGTGCGGCGCTCCCTCAGCGCTGACCCTCCGACAGTGGGGTGCTCCCTCCGCGCTGACCCTCCGACAGTGCGGCGCTCCCTCCGCGCTGACCCTCCGACAGTGCGGCGCTCCCTCCGCGCTGGCGCTCCCTCAGCGCTGACCCTCCGACAGTGGGGTGCTCCATCAGCACTGACCCTCCGACAATACAACACTCGGTCAGTACTGGCCTTCCATTAGCGTGGCACTCCTTTAGTACTGGTTCAGGGGTTATTGACTTATTGGCTAACTTTAGTTTAATACTGAGAACAAGCTGTTGGGTATTTCTGAAAGATACCCATCAGTTGCTATCAAATAGCTTTGTATCCTGGTTCTTCCTCAATACCTCTATGTGGGTTTTGAAATTTTAAAATGCTCAAACTCCTGTTGAATGCCCCCTGTGGATTTTGCAATTTGGTCAAATCAGTTTGCAAACCTCACTTGCCTCTACACAGCACAAATAAGATTCATAGCCCCACACAATTACCTGTGTCTTAACTGGCTCAGATGTTCCTGACTGGCCTCCATCTTGGAACCCTTCTGTGGCAAAGCATTGCTGTAGGGAATCAAAACACATGTTTTAAAATTGGCTCCTAAATCAAACTGAAAGAACCTGTGGATGCTGTAAATCAGAAACAAAAATAGAAATTGCTTGAAAAACCTCAGCAGGTCTGGCACCATCTGTGGAGAGAAATCAGGTAACGTTTCGGATCGAGTGACACTCAGAACCCAGCACCCGAAACGTTAACTCTGATTTCTGTCCACAGGTGCTGCCAGACCTGCTGAACTTTTCCAGCAATCTCTATTTTTGTTTTAAAATTGGCTGCTGTTTGGCACAAACTGAGCAAAATAGAGACATGGGAGATACAATAGTTGGAACAGGGATATGATCAGGGATATGATCAGGGAGATGAGCAGGGTGATACACAAACAACACAAGAAGTCCCTAAGCACCACTGAACCCAGCGTAACAGGCTATTCCACATGTGGCAACTTGTTATTCCTGCAAGGCTCAAGGATGGACGGCTGAGAGGTTTGGGGGAGCACACTAGTAGAGTGATTATCCCTTTACCTTCACTTCAGAACTACGGCTGTTTCAGTAGCAGAGGCCTCAGCCAAAAGTTAGTGAGAGAAAGGACACTGAATGCACTCTCTGAATAAAATGTAAACAAAACGCCAACACGAGGAGTTTCACCTTGCGTAGGTGGGGCACCAAAGAAGTCTGATCATCGGACCACATTTTTCAACTGTCAAACACCAGTAAGTAGAAAACAGCTAGTGCATTAACATTGAAAAACACTTGGCAGGATGGTATTATTGCAGAGATTTTTTACTCAAAAGATGAGGAGTGTTGCAAAGGATACAGTAAAGAAACAGGCCTACTGGTCTGATTATAGTCTAGAGTTTATGCCCAATATGAGCCTCCTCCAACCTCTCTCTATCTCACCCAATTAACGTCTCCCTCTCTTCATCATCTGTTTATCCAGTTTCCCTTTAGAAATCATGTTAGCCACTCCCTGTGGGAGCAAGTTCCACATCCTTACTATTGTCTGGATAGTTCCTGAATTCCTAAATGGATGAATTTGTGACTCTCTTGTATTTATGGTCTGTAGTGGGAACATCTTTTCTACATCTACTCTATCAAAACCTTTCTTTATTTCAAAGACATTAATTAGATGATCCCTCAGTCTTCCCTTTTCAGAGAAGAGAGTTCTGTCCTGTTCTGTATTCCTGTTTGGTGTAATCTTTTAATTCTGGCATCACAGTTGTACTGCTTTGTATATCTGTAAAGCACATTCCCAGTATTTCTTTGGCCTTTTCAACTATATGGAGATCTGCTAACTACAAATCCAAATAACCTTGCTGCTTTTCAATTCTGTTCTGCTGGAAATAAATCTGAAAATGTTATTTGCTGTTTATACAGCCGTTTCTCTTTCTTTCCTTTATCCTTGTTATGGGATGTAGGTGTCACTGAGCATTTGTTGCCCATCTCTGAGTGGCTTGCTTGGAGATTTCAGAGAACAGTCAACTACATTGGTCTGGAGTTACATCAGGCCAGCCTGGATAAGGATGGCAGATTTCCTTCCCTAAAGAGCATTAGTGAGCCAGATGGATTTTTACAACTATCGATGAAAGTTTCAGGGTCACCATGACCAAGGCTACTTTCAACTCTAGCTTTATTCATTGCATTTAAAGTCCACCAGTTGCTGTGGAGATTTAAACCTCTGTCCCCAAAGCATTAGCCTGGGGCCTCTGTGTTATTAGCCCAGTGACATTCCCACCATACCACTGTCTCTCCTATAGCTTCACTAACTTGAATGGGCTGTGGATCTACTATATATCCCTCGTCCCTTTACACCATTGAGGTACTTGCAGTAACACTTGTACATGAACGCTTGTCATGCTTAGGATGCAGTCAGCAACAAACAACAATGTCAGAAACAGAGATAGTAGGAACTGCAGATGCTGGAGAATCTGAGATAACAAGGTGTAGAGCCGGATGAACAAAGCAGGCCAAGCAGCATCAGAGGAGCAGGAA
>NC_063379.1:3668105-3673560 GCF_021869965.1 Rhincodon typus | reverse complement strand
TCTGATGCTGCTTGGCCTGCTGTGTTCATCCACCTCTACACCTTGTAATGTCAGAAACAGTCCTGCTTGACTGCACTTATGGGTCCCTTCAGGGTGCCCACGATTAAGAGACACAGACGCAGAAAAAAAAAACTCTCTTGGGTCTCCTTCAGACACACAAGTGATTTCCTGACCCACTTTAGAGGGATGTTGAAGGTCAGAGGCTGGGAAACTTGCAACCATTATCTCACCTCCTGACTCTCCAAAGCTGAGGTGCAAGTCAGGAGTGTGATGGAATACTCCCCACTTGCCCTGGATGGGGGCAGCTCCAACAATACTCAAGAAGCCCGACACCATCCAGTACAAAGCAGCCCCCGCTTGACTGGCACCACATCCACCAAAAGAAATTCAGAAATCACACAACACCACGTTATAGTCCAACAGGTTTATTTGAAAACGCAAGCTTTTGGAGCCTCGCCCCTTCTTCAGGTTTTAGTGTCTGAAGGAGGTGCAAGGCTCCAAAAGCTTGCGTTTTCAAATAAACCTGTTGGACTATAACCTGATGTCATGTGACCTCTGACCTTGTTCACCCCAGTCCAACACTGACACCTTCTCATCAAAAGAAATTCACCAAAGCTCTTTAGACAGCACCTCCCGAACTCACAACCACTACCATCTGGAAGGACTAGGGCAGCAGAAACACGGGAACACCATCCTTCCAAGGCACTCACCATCCTGACTTGGAAATATATCACCGTTCCTTCAGTGTTACTGGGGCAAAATCCTAGAATTCCCTCCCATGCAGCATTGTGGGTGTACTTAGACCAAATGATCTGCAACAGTTCAAGAAGGCAGCCCGCCACCATCTTCTGAAGGGGCAGCTGGGGATGGGCAATAAATGTTGGCCCAGCTAATAATGCCCATGTCCCATGAATTAACTTTTAATAGGATCTGTCGGTCTTGCGTCATATTTAGGCCCAGACGGCCTAAAGAAGGCATGTTTCCTTCCTTAAAGAGACATTAGTAAACCAAGATGTTCTCTTGTTTTACAATAACGCTACAGTTTCTAAACTATTCATGATCAGATGAGGAGACAGGTCTTCATCCAGAGAGTGGGGAGCCTGTGGAGTTCACTATCACAGAAAGTGGTTGTGACTAAAACATGATTTGTTTTCAAGCAGAAGGCAGACATACCTCCTGTGGCTAAAGGGAATAAGGGATTATGGGTGGGCGGCAGGATTAGGACATTGAGCACGATAATCAACCATGATCTGAATGAATGGCAGAGCAGGCTCCAGGGATCGAAAGGCCTACTCCTGCTCCTATCTTCTCTGTTCCTAAAACTTATGGAATCATAGGCTACATGAAGATGCTGATTAGCCTATGCAGGCTCCAATTAGTCCGACTCCTCCCCATGGCTCTCCAACTTTTCTCCTTTAAAAGTTATCTTTCCAAATTCCCTTTCAAAGGCTTAAACTGAATCTGCTTCCACTTTCCCCTTTTAAGCAGTGCATTCCAGATCACAACTCTGTTTTTTCCAACACAACTCTTCTGCTTCTTTAACCAATCACCTGATTTCTGTGCCCTCTGCTTATCAGCTCATTCGCCATTCAAAATCATTTCTCTTCAGTCACCCCATCCAAAACCTTCATCAGCATTTTGACTGATGACAGTTTCGAATCTATTGCCAAAGTTTTCTAAACCGAACAAAAATTTTCAAGCCGCCAGGTTTTACACATCCACACCTCCACATTACAAGGCCAGTAACACCACTGTCCCCTGATCTAGGATTTTATGAAGACACAGTGTAGAAAGAGCTCTTCTTTCCAAAAACTGTCGCTGGATTGAGATTGTGTGAAGATGCAAGGACAGAGGGATCTTTACTCTGCTTCCAGCTGTGTCTCCCCTGGGAGTGATTCACATTGACACGGAGTTCCCAGTGAAGTGGACTGGGTCTGTTTTACTATGTCTGTGCTTCAAACAAGCCTCCTCCCACCCCTTTCTTTATCAGTGCCTGCACCAATTTATCCTTCCATTCTTTTCTCATTTACTTGTTTATCCAGCTCCCTCTTAAACACATCTGCAAGACTTAACTAACGCACAATGTGAGATACACATTGTTTTACTCTCTGGGAGAAAGAGGCTGCCCTCAAATTCTCTGTGGCTTCAGTTGGGCCGATCATGTTATATTTATGGCCCCTAATTCTGGTCTCTCCCAAAAGTAGGCACATCCATTTTACTAAAGACTTTACAAGTCACCCTTCCATCATGCCTCGTCTTAAGAAAAAGCCTCAGACTGTTCAATACTCCAGACTGGTGTCACACTTATAAATGCACCTTCTTCAATTCCTTCAAGATCCTGTAAAGACTGAAACCAGGCTGTTCTCAAGCACCAAAAGTTCTGCACTCAAGACAAATCAAAGCCATTAATGAAACATTATACAATCAGCTTGATAGCTACATACTATATAGCAATGTCGACTGCTGCAGTGATGTAGTCTTTCGTACTCTGGGGTAATGGTTTCCATTGAGCAGTATTGACAGTGGACACCTTCACCTTCTTCTGTTTGGGATCTGCACAGAAAAAAAATTGCAGGTTATTGCAATGGTCTCCACCATCCTGGAACAAGCTCTCGGGGATCGGTACAGTATGTCTGATTTATGAGAAATACTCGCAATTCTGCACATGACTGAGAAAGCTCTGTTTTGTCGCAGGTCGTGTAGAAGCTGTAATGTCAATAAACACAGCAGTTTCTACAGAGGAGCACTAAATCAAAGCCAACACAGCCATTCTACCATCTGCCATTCAATAAGATCATACCGCATCAGATGACTCTACCGTCCTGATAAACTTTTACTCCTTCACTTCTCCAGAATTGGTCTACATCTGCCCTCAAGCATTCTGCTTCTGAGGCAGAGACTTAAAATGACTCGTGAACCTCAGAGGCAGTTTCTCAGTTTGAAGTGGAGAACACCTTATTTCGAAATGGTGACACCTCATTCTAGATTCTTCCAAAACAGGAAGCGTTATCTCCATATCCATTCATCTCTTACTGTTCTAAACAGCAGCAGGTACAAACCTAAGCTGTGCAAACTACTCCTGTGAGACATCCAAGCCCATTCCCAGATCTAAGTACAATAAACCTTCTCTGAATTGCCTCCAATGCATTTACATCCTTCTTCAGATAAGAGGCTCAAAAACGTGCACAGTATGTCAGATGTGTTTTCACCAATGCCCTATACAACTGAAGCATGACCTCCTTATCAGTTCATTCAATTCCTCCTACAATAAACATTAATATTCTTTCAGCTTTCCTGATTCCTGGTTGTACCCGAACACTAAACTTTCACCATTCATGCATGAGGATACCCAGATTCCTCTGCAATCTCTCACTGCTTATGTTTCTTTTTTATTCTTCCTACCAAAATGGACAATTTTCCCACATTATGCCCCATTTACCAGATTTATAACTTCTTTCCAGCCCCCTTATTTCAACTTCACAATCTAATTTCCTCCCCATCGTTGTGACATCAGCAAATTTGGCAACCACACCTCCGGTCTCTTCATCCAGTCCTTGTACAATCTGCCTTCCACCCCCTGCTCTCATTCCTGTCTTACCGATCTAAGATAATTTCCATTTTCTACACATGATAACTGGTTGGAAACACAACACAAGAGTGCTCACTTATCTGACTGGAAGCATCTGTGGTTTTTCTCTTCTTTTTGGCAGGCTGTTCATTCTGTAAAGGAGAGGAGACAAGTTATAGAGATGTACAGCATGGAAACAGATGCTTCGGTCCAACTTGTCCGTGCCGACCAGGTATTCTAGATAAATCTAGTCCCATTTGCCACCATTTGGCCCATATCCCTCTAAACCCTTCCTATTCATAGACCCATTTAGATGCCTTTTAAATGTTGTAACTGTACCAGCCTCCACCACTTCCTCTGGCAGCTCATTCCAAACACGCACCACCCTCTATGTGAAAATGTTGCTCCTTAAATCCCTTTTAAATCTTTCCCCTCTCACCTTAAACCTACGCCCTCTAGTTTTGGACTCCCCGACCCTGCAGAAAAGAACTTGGCTATTCATCATATCCATGCCCCTCATGATTTTATAAGCCTCTATGTGTCACCCCTCACAGCAAATGAAGTAAATTTTTTTTAATCTTTATTCTTTCACAGAATGCGAGCTTTGTTTGGGAGGTCATTTGCAGCCTCTTTCTAATAGCCCTTGAACTGATTGGCTGGCGAGCCAATTTTGGAGTCAAGTTAAGAGTCAACCCAATTACTAAGAATCAGGAGTCACATCTATGTCATACTGGGTAAGGACAGCAGATTTTCTCCCCAAAAGGGTGTTTGAGAACTACATTTTTTTTTGCTTTTCATTCATTCACGGAAGGTGGTGTTACTCACTGAGTCATCATTTATTGCCCATCCAGAGTTGCCCCTTGAGATGGTGATGGTGAGCTGTCTTTTTGAGCCGCTGCCATCCTTAGCACAAAGGAAAACCCACAATGCTGTTAGAGGCGGAGTTCCAGAATTTTGACCAGTGAAGGAACAACAATTTTGATTTTTAAAACAATAATCAATAGCTTCACAGTCATCATCACTGGACTAGTTTTCAATTCCAGATTCAGGGGTCATCGTAGGATTTGAACCCTTATCCCCAGAGTCTTTAGCTGGGTCTCTAGATGTTCAGTTCAGTGACATGACCACAAAGGGATTTAAGGCTATTAGAGGACTGAAGGCTTCAGGAGATCCTCTTCTGAGACAGTTTCTCTTCCCTGTGCTTTACACTATCACACTAAACCAGAATAAGCCATTGTGTAGGCCTCAGCTGGAGCGCTGCCTTCAATTATGGGTACCGTATGTTAGGAAGAAAACAAGCCTTTGAACAGCGCGCAGAAGTGATTTACAAGAATGGTTCGAAAGATGAAGGATTACAGTTAGTTAAGCAGAGAAAGGAAGGGAGCAATTCGATAAAGGTGTTTAAAATCATGAAGGGTTTTGATAGATTAAATGAGGACGATCTATTTCCAGTTGAAGGATCAAGAACACAAGGGGACACTTTTAAGATGAATGGCAAAATATGCAGAAATTAAATGAGAAATTTAATTTTTTTAACATTACACACTAGGGATGAAGATTGTGGCATATGGGAAAAGAGAGGGTATCAGAACAATTGAATTCGTGTTCAAACAAGCCAAGACAGATTTGGTGCACTAAATAGCCCTACTGCGGCTGTGCTACTTTATTCTACTCCATCGTTGCTCTCTCTGCTGGATACATGGTTCCCTAATTACAGCCCCTTCATCTTTCCCTGGCTCTGTAACCTCCTCCAGCCCCCTACACCCCCTCCCTATCTCTGTAACCCCCTCCAGCTCGTACACCCCCTCCCTATCTCTGTAACCCCCTCCAGCCCCTACACCCCCTCCCTATCTCTGTAACCTCCTCCAGCCCCTACACCCCCTCCCT
>NC_063379.1:3651431-3668095 GCF_021869965.1 Rhincodon typus | reverse complement strand
CTCCCTATCTCTGTAACCTCCTCCAGCCCCTACACCCCCTCCCTATCACTGTAACCTCCTCCAGCCCCTACACGCCTCCCTATTTCTTTATCTTCACAAGCCCTTACTTTATCCGTAAAATCAATTTAAAGAGGTTATTAAAGGATTAGCTGTTTCTGGTGTGCAATCTGAAAATGATTGAAAGAGAGGGAATTTAAAAGCTTTGAATGCGCTTTATGAATGGCACGTGTTTGATCTTCGAGTATTTAGGACCAAGAGCGATAACAGATTGTGAGATGTGTAAACTTGTCATCCCCATATTGGTCCTGCGGACTGCCCATGGTAGATACTGTGCGAGTGATTATAGCTGTGGCATTGAGGGAATGATGGTTTCTCGAGTTAGGTCAGGAATAGTGAATTGGCATGCAGATCGCATTGAGTTAAGAGAGGCCATGATGTGGTTAGCAGGATGAGAATATGCAAGTAGTGAGGGCTAGTGAGCCTAACAGCTTCTGAAATGGGTCAATAAAGTCCCAGAGAACTGACATGGATCTTCAAACAGCCTGTTTCACATTGCTAATGGCATGCATCAGAGTAAGGATGTCTTGCTGCAATTATACAGGGCCTTGGTGAGGCTATACCTTGAGTATTGTGTGCAGTTTTGGTCCCCTAGCTTGAAAATGGACATTCTTGCTATTGGGAGAGTCCGGTGAAGGTTCACCAGACTGATTCCTGGGATGGCAGCACTGATATATGAGGAAAGACTGGATCGACTGGGTTTGTACTCATTGGAATTTAGAAGAATGAAGTGGGAGGTTGGAGTGGAGGATCTCATAGTAACATATAAAATCTTGATGGGACTGGACAGGCTAGATGTGGGAAGAATGTTCCCGATGTTGGGGGAGTCCAGAACTAGGGTTCACAGTCTAAGAATAAGGGGTAAGCCATTGAGGGCTGAGATGAGGAAGAATCTCTTCACTCAGAGACTTATGAACCTGTGGAATTCTCTCCCACAGGAAGCTGGTGGGGCCAGTTCATTAGATATATTCAATAGGGAGCTGGACATGGCCCTTGTGGCTAAAGGGATCAAGGGGTATAGAGAGAAAGTGGGAATGGGATATTGAGATAGCATGATCAGCCATGGTCATATTGAATGATGGTGCAGGCTCAAAGGGCCGAATGGCCTACTCTTGCACCTATTTTCTAAGTTTCTATGCCCTGCTTTTAGGGTCAACAACCCAACTCTACATCGGATGAAAATCATGCAACTGGGACGTTTTATTTTACCAAGGTTGGATGGTCAAGTCAGGATATTGCCCCACTTCAGCTACCCAACCTGGGAATTCAGATCTGGACCAAGGGTGCAGTTCTCTACTGTCTGGAGGTGGCAAGAAGGGGAAGTAACTGGATAAGACTGCCCCAGAAGGATACTTTCCCATTTCCCAGCATTTTTCCAATTAAGTTTATATTGGGAAGGTCCACTGGGGACACTCTCGGTTCTCCACCAGTTGAGGCAGTTAAAATGGTCAATTAATGGCCACTTCAGTGCCTCAATTCCCCACTCTGTGAAAGGTGGATAGTTTCCCAACTTGACCTACCTATTTGTTTGGGGGCTGCCACAATTGCCCCAGTTGGAGGCATGGATGAAGGTCAAGGGCTAGCCTCTGAAAATCATACCGGCCCCTCCCAACCTCCCTCCCCTCAACGAACCCCACCCTGCAACAGAATAAAAACAACTTGATTTCCTGCTGCTGGAAACCCCTGCGGCCTCAATCAGCGGTCTTTAGGACCCAGAGGCTGACGGCCTGTGATTGGCTGGCAGTTTCTGGTGACCCACGTCTCTAAAGTGGAGGCTTGCGATAGGCCAAGAAACTTGCCCTCACATATCTGAGTGAGCTGATTGGTACGTGATAGGTGGAGTCATCTCGGCAGTAGGTTAGTCAGTCCCTGACACGTTCATCCCCATATTTTGAAAGGAGAAATGAAAAGGGCACCCTGTGGAGGGGGGTGGTGGTATAGTGGTAATATCACTGGACTAGTAATTCAGAAGAACAGGCCAATGTTCTGGGGTCGTGGGTTCGAATCCCCAACATAGCAGACGGTAATAAGTTGAATTCAATAAAACCTGGATTTAAAAGCTAGCTTAACAGTGACCATGAACCTATAGTCACTTTTCATAAAAGACCATATGGTCCATGAGTATCCTTTAGGGAAGGAAATCTGCCATCCTCACCTGGGCTGGCTTATAAATATGACTCCAGATCCAAAGCCATGTGGTTGACTCCTCTTAATTGTCCATTTAAGCATTGGCAATAAATGCTGGTGTCTCCAATGACATCCCATGCAAGAATTTTTTTAAAAAACTACAAAGCCTGGATCCTGTATGGATAATTAATTGCTTTCCAACCTTCAATGATTGCTCTGCTCCCGCATCCCTTTTTTAGAATTGCACCTTTGAGCGTTTATCTCCTCTTCTTGTTGTTCCTCCCAAATGGAATTATTTCACTTTTCTACATTAATTTTCATTTACCATTCGCCTGCCCATTACATCGACCGCTCTATGTTCTCTTGATGTCTACCTTTACCCCCGTCACAATCTATAATTGCAAATTTCACATCATCTGCAGACTTTCACATCTGGCTGACACCTTTCAGATCACCCTGTCCCTCCCACCCAGCATTAACACCGAAACCTTTAACTCAGCACAGGGAGGCTGTAAGACCGGAGTCCGGCTGTGAAACTTGTCTGTTAATGAGCGAGAGATCAAGGAAGAGGAGTGGCAAGCAGATATAAAACCACAGCAGGTTTGAAACCCTGGTAACAACAGCATATGATGACTGACTGTCCACATACTGAGCTACTTAACTTGCTCATTTCCTCATTTCACCCATGCCCGTGTCAAGAGCATAAACCAAACCATGAGGAGGGAGGGAAATATTTTAGGGGTATTCTCTCTGCTATTCCTAGCACTCATTCCCTTCCTACCTCTCTCATTCTATTTCCTAATCCCTCCCACTCTCCTGCAACCTGAAAGCATAGAAAATCGGAGCAGGCCATTCAGCCCTTCAAGCCTGTTCTGCCATTCAGTGTGACCATGGCCGATCTTCCAATTCAGACCCTATTCCTGTTTTCTCCCCTTACCCTTTGATCCCTTTCATCCCAAGAACTACATTCAACTCCTTCTTGAAAAAACTCAATGTTTTGGAATGGAACCTGGGTCCCTGGTGCTGTGAGGCAGCAGTGCTAACCACTGATCCACTGTGCCACCCCCTTTCTTTGAAGGATTATTAACAAGGACAAATCACAGAACCCCTACAGTGCAGAAAGAGGCCATTTGGCCCATCAAGTCTGCCTCGATATTCTGAGGAGCATTCTACTGAGACCCACCCCATCCCTGTAACCCTGCATTCCCCATGGCCAATCCACCTAGTGTGCACATCCCTGAACACTACGGGCAATTTAGCATGGCCAATCCACCTAACCTGCTCATTTTTAGACTGTGGGAGGAAACCGGAGCACCCGGAGGAAACCCACGCAGACACGGGGAGAATGTGCAAACTCCAATACAAACTGCGGCCTGAGGGTGGAATCGAGCCGGGTGCCTGGCACTGTGAGGCAGCCGTGCTGACCACTGAGCCACCATGCCGCCCCACCCTCATCGGCCTCAGCTGCTTTCTGTGGCAGATAATTCCACAAGTTCACCACTCTCTGGGTGACCAAATTTCTCATCTCCATCCTAAATCGCTGACCCCATATCCTTAGACAGTGACCGCTAGTTCTGGGCTCCCCGGTCACATCCTTCCTGAGTTTACTCTGACTAGTCCGGTTACAACTTTATAGGTGTCTGCGAGATCCCCCACTTCCCCCACACCCCCGCCTTATTCTTCCAAACTCCAGTGAATATAGTCTTAACTGATCCGGTCTCTTTTCATGCGTCATCCCAGGAATCCATCTGATAAACATTCTCTCTCTACTTTCCAAGCAAAGTCCCTATCGGTTTCCTCTTTGATGTCAGGGTGAAAAATTCTGTACCTCTTTGTATGCCATTTCAATATTCTTTTTCCCTGCAGCCCCCGTTGACATGGTTTTAGACACTTTCTTCCTTGACTCCATAATCTTGGCTCTCCGGTGTTTTGGTTTTCCAGCTGCAATCGATTCTTGGGTTTCAATTTGGTTAGTTCCTGAAGAAACAGAATTTTGGACACAATTTAGAGCCAAATTTGCTTTAATCTGTTTGTCAATCAGGCACAGCTAAACCCCATCATGACTAACAGACATCTGCACTTTTGCAATAGATGTGACTGGGGCCTTCGTAGGAACCAGGAATCTCCAGGTTCTATTTTACTCCTTGGGAAGTGACATTGTAGTGGTATTTCTGCTGGGCTTGTAACCCAGTAACCCAAGTATTATTCGAAATGGGGCTCTTGTGATGCAGTGGTAGTGTCTCTGTCTTTGAGCTAGATGTATTGGGTTCTAGAGATGTGTCATAAAATGTCTGTACATTGGAGTTGTTGGTTGGTTCACCAAGCTGATTGGCTTTCATGCAAATGTTTCATCTCCTTTCTGGGTTACATAGTCAGTGCTGTGTAGCCTCCGTTGAAGCGCTGTAGTTCTGTCCCTCTCTGAATTTATATGGGTCCGGTCTGTCATGGTCAGCAGTCTTCTTCCTGGTTTTGTACTGTAGTGTGATGTAAATGAGGTCTATTTCAATGTGTTTGTTAATTGCATCGGTGGTTGAAAACCAGGCCTCCAGGATTTCTCGTGCCAGTCTCTGTCTTACTTGCTGTAGTACTGTAACTTTATCCCAGTCAAATGTATGTCCTTCTATGTCGGAGTGTGTTGAAATGAGGGAGAACTGGTTGGGCCGTTTTGCTGCGAGTTGACATTCATGTATCCTGGTGGCGAGTTTCCTGCCCGTCTGTCCTATGTCGTGTTTCTCACAGCTGCTGCGTGGCATTTTATATATCACATTTATCCTACTCATTGTGGGTATGGGGTCTTTCGTCTTTGAGAGTAACTGGCGATGTGTGGCTGTTGGTTTGTGTGCTATTCTTATTCCAAGAGGTCGTAGGAATCTTGTAGTCAGTTCTGATGTGTTTCTATTATAGGGCAGGGTGGCCAGTGTTTTGGGGCGTACAGTGTCATCTTGGTGTTGTTTGTTTGCCAGTCATCGGCTGACGAAGCTGTTAAGATACCCATTGTTTGTAAAGACTCTGTATAGGTGTTCCTCTTCGTTTTTGCACAGCTCCGGAGTGTTGCAGTGAGTGATCATTCATTTAAACAGAGTCTTGACACATCCCTGTTTGCGGACGCTGGGGTGGTTATCGTTGTAATTCATTATTTGGTCTGTGTGCATTGTCTTTCTGTACAGACCAAATCCTGAATTACAACAGTAACCACCCCAGCGTCCACAAACAGAGATGTGTCAAGACTCTGTTTAACTGAGCGATAACTCTCTGCAACACCCCGGAGCTGCGTAAAAATAAGAGGAACACCTATACAGAGTGGTTGCAAACAATGGGTATCCTAACAGGTTCGTCCACTGATGCCTGGTAAACAAACAACACCAAGATGACACTGCACACCCCAATACACTGGCCACATGTTAGAAACACATCAGAACTGAATACATGACTCCTACAACCTCTTGGAATAAGGATAGCACACAAACCAACAGCCACACTTCACCAGTTACTCTCAAAGACAAAAGGCCCCATTACCCATAACAAGCAGGACAAACATGATATGTAAAATACCATGCAGCAACTGCAAGCAACACTACATAGGACAAATGGGCAGGAAACTCTCCACCAGGATACATGAATGTCAGAAATCACACGACACCAGGTTATAGTCCAACAGATTTATTTGAAAACACAAGCTTTCGGAGCCTCAGTCCTTCTTCAGGTGCTAGTGAGAAAGGTAGATTCAGACACAGAATTTATAAGTAAAAGATCAAAGGGTCACACCACTGATGAGGATGTACTAAACAAACCCAAGATGCTGTTGAATATTTAATCAGTTAGAAGGTTTTAATTGATTAATATGTATATGTAAATCCCCAAGTTCCTTTGAAGTCACTGTCCTGTGAGAAAAGGTTTTATCAGTGTAAAGAAGAGGTGACATTTTAGGTCAGACAATGCATGTTGGGTGTGAAGCCTTGCTTAGAATCTGTTTGTGATGGGAGAGAATAAAAACAGGAGCAGGCGGAGACAATGGGTCGACCAGGGCATTCAGGTTTGTGGATTTTGTGAAGGAGATAGAAGCGTATAAAAACAGGAGCAGATTTTCTGATGAAGGGTCTAGGCCCGAAACGTCAGCCTTTCTGCTCCTATGATGCTGCTTAGCCTGCTGTGTTCGTCCAGCTCTGCACCTTGTTGTCTTAGAATCTGTTTGTGTCTTGGTTTGGACTCAGACTGGTTTTACTTCCAAAGTAGGAATTTATAAAATGCCACATTGACTGACTATCTATAAATTGTGTGTCTTTTGAACAAAATAGAATGTATCTGCAAATACAAATTCACCTCACACAGATTCACGTGTGTGTGTGCGCGTGTGTGCGTGTGTGCGTGCGTGCATGTGTGTGTGAGAGAGAGAGACAGAGAGAGAGAGAGAAAGAAAGAAGGAGAGAGAGTTGGGGGGGGAAAGAGAGTGAGAGCGTGAACGTGTGCGACTGAAGATGTGACTGTGTGTGTGTAAAAGAGTTTATGTGAGTGAGTGAGCGAGTGAGTGAGCGCCTGTGAGTGTGTGTAGTACGGTGGGGTCACTTGTAGTGCGACATGAACCCAAGATCCTGGTTGAGGTCGTCGTCATGGGTACAGAACATGGCTATCAGCCTCTGCTCAGCGACTCTGCGTTGTTGTGTTTGCCAAAGTCCACCTTAGAGGACATATACCCGAAGATCCAAGGCCAAATGTCCTTCACCGCTGAAGTGTTCCCCCACTGGGAGGGAGCATTCCTGCGCGGCAATTGTTGCGCAGTGTCCATTCATCCGTTGTCGTGGCGTGTGCATGATTTTGCTAATAATACCATGCCTCGGGCCAACTTTGCCTGCAGCATATGAGACAACCAATATTGGCTGAGTTACGTGAGCATCTGCTATGTATGTGATGGGTGGTGTTTCCACATGTGATGGTAGTATCCATGTCTAAGATCTGACGTGTCTTACAGAGGTTGCCATGACAGGGTTGTATGGTGCTGTGATCGATGTTGTCCTGAAGGCTGGGTAGTTTGCTGTGAACAATGGTCTGTTTAAGGTTTGGCGATTGTTTGAAGGTGAGAAGTGGAGGCGTAGGAAAGATCTTGGCGAGGTGCTCATCGTCATCGATAATGTGTTGAAGGCTGTGAAGAACGTGGCGTAGTTTCTCCGCTCCCAGGAAGTACTGGACGATGAAGGGTACCTATCGAACATATCCCACGTCTGTCTTTTCAGGAGGTCATTACGGTTTCTCACTGCGGCATGTTGGAACTGGCGATCGAAGAGTTCAGCATCGTATCCTGTTCCTATGAGGGCGTCCCGCAACATCTTCAGGTATCCATCTCATTCCTCCTCATCCTATGTATGCACAGGGCTTGTCCGTTGGAAATGGCTGTTTTAATATGTTTGGGGTGGAAGCTAGAGAAGTGCAACATCATGAAGTTATCCATGGGCTTGCAGTAGAGTGAGGTGTTGAGGTGCTCATGCCTGATGGAGATGGGTGTGTCCAAGAATGAGACTGATTCTAAATAGTCGTCCATGGTAAGTCTGATAGTGGGATGAAACTTGTTGATATCACCTGTGTAGTTGTTTCAGTGATTCCTCGCCATGAATCCAAAGGAAGAAATGTCATCCATGTCATCCATGTATCTCGTGTATAGCTTTGATCGGAGATTCTGTGATGAAGAATGTTCCTGGTTTGACCGGTCCGTGGGTGCAGAGTTTCTGTAAGAAATCTGTAGTGTTGCGACAGAAGCGACAATGAGCTTCAAGATGCCCTCAACATAGCCAAAGAGGTTCTCACACAGGGTCCCTTGCCTGATACAATGGGACATCCAGGTGTGTTGGCTTTGTGTATCTTTGGAAGGCAATAGAAGTCTCCGACATGGGAAGTATGTGGGATGAGATTACGTAGGGTACTCTGAAGGACTGGATCAAAGTCCTGATCAGCAGTGTGACCCTTTGATCTTTTACTTATAAATTCTGTCTGATACTTCCTCTGTCAATAACACCTGAAGGAGAGAGGCTCCAAAAGATTGTGTTACCAAATAAACCTGCTGGACTATAGCCTGGAGTCGTGCAATTTCTGACACTGTCCACCCCAGTCCAACACTGGCACCTCCACATCAAGGATACATAAACACCAACTTGCAGCAAAACGGCACGACCAACTCTCCCTCATTTTAATACACTCCGACATCGAAGGACATCAATTTGACTGGGATAAAGTTACAGTACTAGGACAAGTGGGGCAGAGACCGGCAAGAGAATTCCCAGAGGCCTGGTTTTCAACCACCGATGCAATTAACAAACATGTTGAAATAGACCCTATCTTCATCCCACTACGGAACAAAACCGGAAACAAGACTGCCCACCATAACAGACTGGACCATATACATTCAGAGCGGGACAGAACAACAGCACTTCAACAGAGGCTACACAGCAATGACAATGTCACCCAGAAAGGAGACGAAACGTTTGCATGAAAACCAGTCAGCTCAGTGAACCAACCAATAACTCCAACCGCAACCCGAGCTACGGGTCTTCATTAAAACGTTAAATATCTGAGCATTTTGATTAGAAAAATAAACTATATTCTACCCCTTTGCTCAAGCTCCGTTAGGCAGGGTTCATGCTCCCAGTGTACAGCTAAAGCTCAACGTGCTAAATTGTGGCCCTGAAGTCTGCCTCTGAAGTGCAATTTCTCACGAGGAGCCAGTCTCGCATGTAAAGCAGAACAAGATGAACCAATCTCCTCTGACGATTCAATTGTTGCAGGAATGTTGGATGATAATTCGCCACACTTCTAATCCCGTGAACAGCAACAATTTGTTTTAAAAAAAGCATCTTTAACATTTGAGGAAACATCCTGCAGCACTTCACAGAAGTGTAACCAAACAAAATTTGACACTGGATCACCTTAAGGAATACCTGATCATCACAGAATCCTTAGAGTGTGGAAGCAGGCCATTCAGCCCACTGAGTCTGCACCGACCCTCCGAGAAGCATCCCACCCAAACACGTACCCCTACCCTATCCCTGTAACCCTGTATTTCCCATGGTTAATTCATGTAGCCAGCATATCCCTGGATACTACAGGCAATTTAGCATGGCCGATCCTAACCCACACATCTTTGAACTGAGAGGGGAAACCGGAGCACCTGGAGAAAACCTACGCAAACAGGGTGAGAATGTGCAAACTCCACACAGACAGTCACCCAAGGCTGGAATCGAACCCGGTTCCCTGGCACCGTGAGGGAGCAGTGCTAACCACAGTGCCACCTTTTTGATCTCGTGATCAAAAGTTTGATAAAGGGGTAGGCTTTAAACAGCAGCCTAAAGAAAGAGCACGAGAGGGAGGGAGATAAGGTTTAGGGAGGAAATCCCAGGGCTTTGGGTCAGACAGCTGAAGATGCTGTAGTATCTGGTGGTGTATTTAATATTGGAAATGCTTAATTGCCAAACTTGGAGGAGCAGAGACCTAAGGGCTGCGAGACTATAGGTGGTTATACTGAGGGGTAAGACAGGATATCCAGTTTAAGTGCCCACCTAAAACTGTGATGAGGAGGTGCCGGTGTTGGACTGGGGGAGACAAAGTCAGAAGTCACATAACACCAGGTTATAGTCCAACAGGTTTATTTGAAATCACAAGTTTTTGGAGCACTGCTGGAGCAGCACCCCAAAAGCTTGCAATTCCAAATAAACCTGTTGGACTATAACCTGGTGTCGTGTGCCTTCACACTTAAAACTGAGAGAGGTGGAAGCTTCATGTACTTGACCCAAGTCTTCAGCAATGCAAAGACTTGCATTTACAAGTTCCTTTAGTATAGAAAAACATCTCAATGTGCTTTAGAGGAAGAAAACGGACACCTCACCAAAGGAGACATTAATGAGGATGACAAAACCTTGGCCAATGATGTGGATTGTAGGCAATGTTTTAGAGCAGGAACTGAAGCTGAAGTGTCTGATGGTTTAAGAGATAGATTGCACATCCTGACTAGATTTGGGAAGTTTCCTTTAAATCGGAAAACAGCTAATGTAATTCCTTTTCTCAACAAAAGAGGGAGACAGAGAGCAGGAAACGAGGCTGATTAAAAACCAAAAGAATTGCAGATGCTGCAAATCAGAAACAAAAACAGAAGTTGCTGCAAAAGCTCAGCAGGTCTGACAGCACCTGTGAAGAGAATTCAAAGTTAACATTGCAGGTTTGGTGACCCTTCCTCAGGAAACTAGGCTGGTTAGTTTAACATGTCAATGGGAAAATACAGTAGAGCACAGAACAGGCCCTTCGGCCCACCAAGTCTGCGCCAATTCCTAATCCTTATTTAGATCCTCTACTTACTGCCCATACACAATTTCTATCTCTCTGTTCGCTTCTTGTCCATGTGTCAATCAAGATACACCTCAAATATTGCTAACATGCCTTCTTCCGCCACCTCCAATGGCAGAGTGTTCCAGGCACCAGCCTCTGTGAAAAATTTTCCTCACACTTCTCCCCTAAACTTTCTCCCTGTCACCTTGAACCTGTTCCCTCTTGTAGTTGACCTTTCCACCTGGGGAAAAAGCCTCTGACTATCCACCCTATCTGTGCCTCTCATAATTGTGTAGACCTCTATCAGGGCACCCCTCAGCCTGCACCTTTCCAGTGAAAACAATCTCCTAATAACTAAAACCCTCCAGACCAGGCAACATCCTGGTAAACCTTGTCTACACCTTCTTCAAAGCATCCACATCCTTCTGGGAGTATGGCAACCAGAAAAACATGCAATATTCCAAACGCGCCCTGACTGAAGTTTTATACACTTGTAACATAACCTGCCAAATTTTATATTCGATGCCTCGGTCGATGAAGGCAAGCGTGCTGTATGACTTTTTGACCACCTTATCCACCTGTATTGCCACTTTCAGGAATCAGTACACCCAGATCCCTCTATATGACAATGCTCCTAAGAGTTATGCCATTCGATGTATAATTTGCACCTGAATTTGATTTTCTAAAATGCATCACCTCACATTTATCCGGATTAAATTCCATCTTCCATTTTTCTGCCCAAATCTGCAATCTATCTATATCTTGCTGTATCTTTTGACAATCCTCCTCTCTATCTGCAACTCCATCAATTTTGGTGTCATCCGCATACTTACTAAATCAGACTATCTACATTGTAATATATATAAATGATCTGGAGGACAAACAACAAAGGTCCCAGCACTGGTTGCTGTAGAACACCACTAAATTCTTGATCTCCATTACAAAAAGCATTCTTCTACCACTACTCTGTCTTCCATGACCAAGCCAGTTTTATATCCATCCAGCCAGCTCACTCAGATACCATGAGACTAACTTTTGTACCAGCCTTCCATGAGGTAGCTTATCAAGTGCCTCATTAAAGTCCATGTATACAACATCCACTGCCCTTCTGTCAATCATTGTTCGCCCCACCTCAAAAAACTCAATGAAGTTGATAAGACGTGGCCTTCCCCGCACAAACCCATGCTGCCTGTCACTAACAAGTCCATATACTTCCAAATGAGAATAAATCCTTTTTCTCATTATCTTCTCCAACAGTTTCCCCACCACTGACATCAGGCTCACCAGCCTATAAATTACTGGATTATCTATGTTTCCCTTCTTAAACAAAGGAACAACATTGACCATTCTCCAGTCTTCTGGATCCTTGTCTAAAGCCAAAGAGGATACAATAATATCTGTTAAGGCCCCAGCTATTTCCTCCCTTGCCTCTCACAGTATCCTGGGATTGATCCCATCTGGCCCAGGGAACTTGTCCACCTAATGCTTTTCCAGACACCCAACACTTCCTTCTTCATTATGCTGACCTACCCTAGAGTATTATACACACCTTTCCCTAACTTTAACATCCCTCACATCCCTCTCTTTGGTGAATACTGATGTAAAGTACTCATTAAGGATCTCACCCATTTCTTCTGGCTCCACATATAACCTCCTTCCTTTATCCTTGAGTGGGCCTACTCTTACCCTAGCTACTCTCTTGCTCCTACTGTATGCCTTGGGATTCTCCTTAACCCGCTAACCAAGGACATTTCATAGCCCCTTTTGGCCCTCCTAACTCCCTGATTGAGCTCCTTCCTAAATTTCTCTACATTCTTCAAGGACTTTGTCTGTTTTTAGGTCTGCTTCCTTTTTTGTTTGAGTAAACTGATGATTTCCCCTGTCATTCAACGTTCCCAAATCTTGTCATTCATTTTCATGGGAACATGCCTGCTCTGCATTCTAATCAACTAGTCTTTAAAAGACTCTGACATGTCAGATATGGATTTACACTCAAACAGCCAATCCCAATCCACATTCTCCAATTCTTGCCTAATTCAGTTATAATTGGCCATCCCCCAATTTAACACCTTCATTCAAAGTCCACTTTTGTCCTTATGCATAAGTCTGAGAAAACTTACGGAATTATGGTCACTATTCCCAAAATGCTCCCCTACTGAAATGGTGATGTTAGAAAATGTTAGAAGTAATTATTAAAGACATTATAACAGGTCACTCAGATAAGTTCAAGGTAATCAGGCAGAATCAACATGGTTTTGTTAAAGTGAATTCATGTTTAATTAATTTATTGAAGTTGAGAGGTGACCTTATAGAGTTTTATAAAATCATAAGGGGTATAGATAGGGTTAATGGCAGGTGTTTTTTCCCTAGGGTAGGGGATTTCAAGACTAGGAGGCACATTTTTAAAAGTGAGAGGAGAGAGGTTTAAAAAAGAGATCAAGTGTGAATTTTATTCACACAGAGGGTGGTTCGCGTGTGGAATGAACTTCCTGACGAAGTGGTAGATGTGGGCACTATTACATTTCAAAGATATTTGGATAAATACATGAATAGGAAAGGTTTGGAGGGATATGGGCTTATACAAGTCCAGGAAAAGAGATTTTAAGTTTGCTTTTGAATAAGACCAGTTGGTCATGCTGAGCAGCAGGTCCAATGCATGCTAACTTGAACCTGTCATTAAGAATGGCATGCATTTTATTGACGCAGACCCATTTGTTGAAGATGACTATTCTAGTCCTTCTACCGGGTTTACTGATATATATCCAGCATTTCCTGGAGGCCTTGCAATTCAGACATTCACATTGCATGCAAAAAGTGGATAGATCATTCAGAATCCCACAATTTGTTTCTACATGATTACCTTAACCTGCCTTCAAGGATTCACTGTCTTTGGCGGATACTGTTTTCTGGTAGGATAGCTTGCAGCAGAGGAGTTCAAACTCAGCAGTAGTGGTGTCCACCACTAACAAGATGCTGTCATCAAATAAAAAAGGTATTCTGCTATCTCAAAAATAAGTAATGTGCTGTATGAATTTCAGTGCCAGTGTGATCCCAGGTATGTTGGCAGCATGTCCAAAAGACTTGTTGGATTGCATGGTCCTCTGGTTGTTCACGACAAGCAAGGTACTGACTATATCCAACAAGCCCACACTTGCAAACCTCACAAAACCATGTCTAACATTAAGGCAATTCTGCAATCAGACAATATTTGCCGGATAATCCTAAACATGCAAGGAATTATGCTGACAATCAGTTTAGGACTCAGTCAGGCTTATGGTGTGGTGCACAAGAAGCTACATACATTCGTATACAAGGCCCTTTTTTTTGCAGACTGGAAGAGCATTTACATAACCTACACCCAATTCAAGTGACAAAATAAAAGGTGACAACTATTTGCTGTCTCCTTTCTCAGGGCAATGCCTTGACCAGAGTCAACCTGCCTAGTTTAAAATTTAAAAAAAGTTTGCTGTCATCTATCAATCAGCATTAATGGCTGCATTATCCATGGCAACACCTCTACCATAGGCAACTTGCCAACCAATCAGCGTCCTCTTCTGCAGTATAAATGTTGGTTTATCCCTCAAATTTGTGTCCTTGTGAAATGACTCCATAAGTGCAAAGCAAAATACTTCAACAAAATGTGCCTTATAATATTATGATCACTGCTCCCTAAACATGTCTACTGACAGCTGATTCATCCCATTCCCCTGAAACACTATACATCAATGCCTCTCCAGTTATCACCATTCTATAATTTTTGAATCCCTTTGCAATTTTCCTGCAGATTTGGTCCTCTGCACTTTTCCTATTAGATGGGTGGCCTAAGAATGTTTCCAGCAGTGCAAAAGAACTCTGTTTCTTTTTAATCACTAAACAAACAGATTTTGTCTGTGACCAATCTCTCTGTCTCCGATACTATTCCATAATCCATACCTTCATTCCACCCCACACCCCCCACCCTTCTTTCCATCCTTGTCTTTCCTGAAAACCTTGCATTCATTAATGTTTAGTACCACGTCCTCTTTTGAGCCAGATCTCCATTATCCTTAAGACATCACATTCTCATGTAACTATTTACATTGACAGCTTACCATCTTTAGTTCTAAGTTTTGTGTTTTTGCATGTAAACCTAATATTAGACACTATCAACAAATATCATTACCATCCCTCTTAGTCTGATCCCCATCTATTCCTTTACCAATTCTTACTCTACTCCCATCTGTGTCACAAATCTCTTGTTCACTTTGTTTTCATGTTGGGATACACCTGGTCAAGACTAGTCCCACTGTTACAGGCTTAGTACGTAACAGGCCTGCAGTTTTCGGCTGTTCATTCTCCACCATCTTTCCAGCCATCTTTTCTATCCTTTCCTTTTTATACTTATTAGCAGCTCTCAGCATCTACTCCATGAAGCGTCTGGGAATGTTATATGCTTTGCTAAGATCATCCCATATTCTTCTGAAATCTATGATACAACAGGTCCATCCCACTCAATCACTTCTTATTGACTCCTGGATTCTATCTAGTGATCTTTGTTGCAGTCTCTCTCTTGGTTAGACATCCTTTCTAGTGTATAGAGAAGGAAAGAATTTCATATTCCAAGTGTGATTTCACCAAACTTCAATATAACTCCAGCTAAGCTTTCTTCCTCAGACGTTCAAACCTCTTGCAATAAAGAGTAACATGCCATTTGTTTGCCTCATGTACCTGCATGTTAACTTTCTATGATCTGAGCAACATGTCCCTTATCACCAACATTAGTCTTTTACTAAATTTGATTTCTTTATTCTTTCTACAAAGTTAATAAATTCACATTTCCCCACATCATATTCAATTTGCCATCTTTCCCTTACCAACCTTCCTCAGAGCTTACCAAACCAAATGGTTTTGCATAATCAGCAAACTTATTTTTGAAATAAGTTTATTGCTACATAACCACAATAAGGACTTTTCTTTCCCTTTAAAACTTTGTGATTTCTTGCATCATGAGAGGAGTGGTACAGCATAAAAAAGCCAAGAGTGTTAGGGTAGCTGGAATTGACTCAAGAAATGAACACACTTCGTAGGACCAGGAGTAGGCCATTTAGCTCATCAAGCTTGCTCACCATTCAGTTATATTCTGACTGATCTGTATCTAAATCCATCTCCTTACATGACCCTTACGTAATATCCTTACATAACACATATGTATACATCTTATTGTATTTTGCTCCCAAATATCAATAATCATAGAAAAAATTAAGTATCAACTTGCATTCACCTTTTAAACAATTGGATTTCACAGATTTCAAAGCAGTCATCAGCAAGATATCAATATTCTAAGGTATAGGCTCCCTTGGCCATACAACGCTCTCACGACGAGGTTCTCTTTGTAAAGCTGCGCTGTCAGATGTTGCACCTTCTCCCTCAGCGGTGGGAACTGGACCTGCCTGTGTCTGTGCACTCTGGGGGCCTGTATCTCGGGGCTGTGCACTGTCAGGTTGAGGTCCACCTCGTAAAGCTGCGTTATCAGGGTTCGGGCCTTCACCTTGTACCATGTGAGGAACTGGACCCCTTTGGGGTTCTGTGGTCTGGCAAGCACCACGTGGCCACAGAACACTTTCGCGAAAAGGTTCTCTTTGTAATGCTACGTTATTAGGTGCAGGATCTTCTTCCTGCACTATCTGAGGAACTGGAACCCTCTGTGACTCTGCGCTCTGAGGCAAAGCATCTCTTGGCCACAGTACACTTTCCCGTCGGGGTTCCCTGGGCAGTGCAAAGTTATTTGGTGTATGGTTCCTCTGCAATACTGCGTTTGGCACAAACTGGTCTCTTGGCCAAATAATACTTCTACGGCGAGGGTCCAGAGACAATGCTACATCATCAGGGGCACGACCTCTCTGTATCACTATATTTGGGGGAAAAGAGTCTCTTGGCCACAAAACACTTTCACGGCGAGGTTCTCTTGGCAATGCTATGGCATTAATATCAGAATCAAGGACCCTTTGTAATGGTGCAGTGGGGGGAAGATCTCTTGGCCAGGCTGCACGTCGAGGGTCCCCAGTTGATGCTATGTTTTGAACAACACGATCCCTCTGTACCAGTGCATTAGGAGACAGATGATCTCTTGGCCACACAACACTCTCACGCCGAGGTTCTCTTGGCAATGCTACGTTATTAATGTCAGTAGCTGGGTC
>NC_063379.1:3641476-3651421 GCF_021869965.1 Rhincodon typus | reverse complement strand
TTAATGTCAGTAGCTGGGTCTCTCTGTGACAATGCGTTTGGGGGTGGCTGATCTCTTGACCGTCCCGCACCTTGGCGTCGGGGGTCACACTGTGCCGCAACGTTTTGAGGAACAATGTCCCTCTGTAACAGTGCGTTTGGAGGAAACGCAACACTTCTACGTTGAAGATCTCTGGTCAAAGGCCTGTTAATGGGAACAGGATCTCTCTGCTGCGCTCCATCTTGTGGAAAACCAAAAGCTTCACACTGACGTGCATCAGGAAACACTCTTCCAAGATCAAGAACTGCATTAACATCATTTAAATTGCAATTAATGTCTTGTGCATTGGGGCCTCTTTGTGGTGGTGCATCAGAGCTGCACAGCAAATTGTTGTTGTTATTGATATTATCTGTGTCCAAACCACTTGGCTGCTGAACAATGTTCCCAATCCTACAGTCATCAGACAACGGATCAACAGGATCAAGATCACTTGGCAGCAATAAAGGGAGAGAAGTTTTGCTTTGTGGCCAAATACAACCGTCAGATGGCTCTTTGCGAGGTAATGCAGTTTCAGCAGGAGGACAGCCCCTTCGTAGTTCAGTATTTTGTGGTGCTGTCTCCTCTGGCCAACCAGCAGCAATCTCACTTTCAAGAAATCTTGGTCTGATCAGGTTTGTTCCCAATAATGGATTATCAGGCTCAAAATTTCTCTGCAACCTTACATTCTGAGGAAGAGGAATTTGTGGCCAAACAATGTATTCACTCTGATGCTCTCTCTGTAACACTATGTTACTAGGTACAGGAATTCGACATGTACTCTGAAGTCCAGATTCACTTTGCGGCACAATATTATCATTCCGAGATAGACTTGGTATATGAGCTAGATTTTGACGCAAAGGGTAATTCTGTAAATTTACGACCCGCCTCTGAGCTCCTCTTGGACAGGATGTAGATTTATTTGATGGACCTCTGCCCAAAACCTTGACATCAGATTCAGGGTATCTATGCAATGGACGAACGTCTCGGCGAGGGTATCTCCGCGGGATGAACTCAATTCTTTGCAAGTTCAAATCAGTTTGTTCTAGTGGCCACAATACAGGCTGGCTCCAATTTGAAAGTCCAGAAGTCCCTGCACCAGCATTGTTCTGTTTATGTGGTACTTGTCTGCGACCACACAATGGGCCACAAAATGCTTTTGCAACAATACTCTTTGTAAGACATTGTGTTTTTCTTACAGTAGCTTTATTTTTAGGCTGATATAATGCTTGGCGACCTGGCAATGCTCTCTGACAAGACGCACATGACAGAACAGTCTTTTTCTGACAAGGTGCTCTTGCACCAATTGTCAGTTGATTTTTTTTTCTTTTGGAGATGGCTGTCCGCGGTTGGCGGGTTGTTCTCAAATAAGCATGAGGTAACTTTTTGGAAGTAGTACCCTGTTGACGGGATGCTCTCCTCAAAATTGTCTTTCTATTTGACCCTTTCGTATAAACAACCTTACGCTTAAAATGTGCTCTTTTAAGAGCAGCCTTTTGCTTTACAGGCTTTCGTTTACAAGAAGCCCTTTGTCTTGCAGAGACTCTTGTACCAGTACGCTTTCTCGGAGCAGTTGCTCTCGTACGAGCAGTACCTTGCCGACGAGATGCTCTTGCACAAGTTGTGAGACGGTGGGCTCTTGAAGCTTGTCTTCGATTGGTGGCTGTGGTACGGGCAGTCCCTTTCGGACGTCCTGTCCCGGTGGAGGCCTTCCTTTGTCCATACAAGGGCCTCGTTGAAATCTTTGGTCGGCGTCTCCCTTTAGCGCCACATGGCGCACTTGCGCCAGTACCTTGTCGCACCCGCGCCACTCTGCTGCTGAAGGTTTTAGTCACACCTCTTGCCAGCTAAAGAATGGTGTATGCCACCTCTTAAGCTCAAGAACTATGATGAACAGTAGAAGGGCAGGGGTTCTCCCATTCACTGAGCTGTTCGGAAGAAGTCAGTTACATTGCTCGCCGTGAGCTGGCTATCTTGGTGACTTCTGGGTGATAGTTCTTCAGTCCTAGCTGGCTTGCCAAAGTGTCTCTGAAACGTTTGACCCACTTGGTGGTCGCCACTTAGTCACAGTTACTGTCTTGATGACAGTTCCTCAGTTATGTTTCTTCTTTGGCCCCTTGTCGATGGTGAGCAGGTATGCTTACC
The DNA here is from genome assembly GCF_021869965.1 of Rhincodon typus. Lineage (NCBI taxonomy): Eukaryota > Metazoa > Chordata > Chondrichthyes > Orectolobiformes > Rhincodontidae > Rhincodon > Rhincodon typus. The sequence goes on along the minus strand of NC_063379.1, from coordinate 3,649,261 downwards.
TATCAGGATACCCTCAATTCGGTTCAGTTGCGAAACTGGGATTAGGAGTGGCGAAGGGTCAGATTGCTTTGCCACTTCTCAGCATCTCCGCTGCTGCCAACTTTGCACTTTTGTGGTCCCTGCACCGTTCCCGCAGTTTGTGTTTTGGCAGCGATAGCAGGGTGGAGACTGAGCAGTGCGAACTTTTCACCGCCAGAGAACAATCTTTGGGCAATGATGGGGGGGAAAGAGAGAGAACAAAAAGGGGGAGGGGGTGGGAGTGGGGTGGTTATAAAAGAAAATGGCGTTCAGTTCAGTCACATGCCACAATCTCCCTGTCACATGGCGGCGCCTTCGTCACACTGCTTCGCCCTTGAACGGCGATCTCCGAGTCACCGGCCCCTCCATCCATGTGTCCTCCTCGACGAGTCAACGGGGGGCACGCCGCTCCCACCAGGCTTCCCTCGAAAAGGTTCCTTCCTTGGCGTAGTGGTGCGTTAGGCTAAGAAAGTGTGAGGTGCTGTAAGAAAACTAGAGCTACCCCCTTCCTATGGTGGTTTTCAAACCTTCCCTCCCCACCCAAAAGAAGCTGTCTCCCACCTGAAAGGAGCAGAAGAGCGAAGAAGCACACGCAAGTAAACACACACGGCACAGTTTTCCTCACAAACAGACACTCAGAACCACCAAAAACTCGAATGAATACATTTTAATCGAATGGACGAACGGTCGTTTCCAACCGTCACCCAAACGGCAGTTGGAAACTGAAGGGGGAGGGGGGGGGGGGGGGGAAACCCGCCGGGGGGGGGGCGGGGCGAAATGGAGGGGGCGGTGCAGTAGCGGTCGGGGCGGGGCAAGTGAGGGGCACGTGATGCGTCGGGGGCGGCGAAGGTAAAACCGAAAGGGGAAAAGAGCGGGAACGGGCGAGAGGGCGGGGAAAGGGCGCAGGCGCAATCTGAAGCCCCGCCCCTTTCCCGCTCCGAATGAAATGCGGGCGCCTTGAAAACGCAACGGACAAATCACGTGACGCCAAAGTCCCGCAGACGGCGGCGGGCGCTTTGAAACCGTGCGCTGTGGTGGGGGGCGGCGCTTGTTCCCCTGTCAACACAGTTCATTTTTGCTTCACAATGTTGCTCACAAGAGACACCAGGGGACCTGCGCCGCACGGATGTTCGGCCCGTCATAGTATTACTAGCCCCCATTTGGGAAGATGCCCTCCCAATTAGTCCCACTGAATTCGAACCATTTATTCCCATGTGCATTTGTTGCAAAATACAGCGAGAAGAATAAACTGTCGCCTTGCCCTGGCGCCATTTCCTGTAACTTAAAAAAATAAAAGATTTAAGAAAGGTAACCTAAACAGAGTCCCGCTTTCCACCGCCTCCGATAGCAGCCTCCTCAACACTGCTGCCACAGTCCCATTCCGATCACTATTTCACAGGAGGTTACAGTCATACGGCATGGAAATAGACCCTTCAGTCCAACTCGTCCATGCCGACCACATATCCTAAATTCATCTAGTCCCATTTATCAGCATTTGGCCCATATCCCTCCAAACCCAACCCATCCAGATGCATTTTAAATGTTTTAACTGTACCAGCCTCCACCACTTTCTCTGACAGCTCATTCCATACACGCACCACCCTCTGCATGAAAAAGTTGGTCCTCAAGCCCCTTTTAAATTGTTCCCCTCTCACCTTAGACCTATGCCCTCTACTTTTGGACTCCCCTACCCAAGGGTTATTCACCTATCCATGCCCCTCATGATTTTATAAACCCCTATAAGATCACCCCTCAGCCTCCAACATTCCAGGGAAAATAGCCCCAGCCTATTCAGCTTCTTCCTATAGCTCAAACACTCCAACCCTGGCAACATCCTTGTAAATCTTTTCTAAACCCTTTCAAGTTTCACAACACCCTTCCCACTAGCAGAGAGACCAGAATTGAATGCTGTATTCCAAAAGTGGCCTAACCAACATCCTGTACAGCTGCAACATGACTTCCCAACTCCTACTTGCAATGAAATGGCCAATAAAGGCAAACATACCAAACACCTTCCTCACGATCCTGTCTACCTGGGACTCCACTTTCAATGAACTATGAAATGCAAGTTGGAATATAAGAGAGTTGGGAAGTCTGACTGCTACTGTACAAAATGCTGGTGAAACCGTACTGTGAGCAGTTTTGATCCCCTTATCTAAGGAAAGATATTATTTCATTAGAGGAGTTTAGAGAAGGTTCACCAGGATGATTCCTGGTATGGAGGGGTTGTCTTATGAGCAAAGGCTAAACAGGTTGGGACAGAATATTAAAGATAATCTCATTGAAACATATCAGACTTTTAAGGGGCTTGGACAGGGTAAATGCTGAGAGGATATTTTCCTCATGGGAGAGTCTGGGGCGAGAAGGCAGTCTCAGAATAAAGGGGCACAAATTTAAAACTGAGATAGAATCATAGAATCCCTACAGTGTGGAAACAGGCCCTTCAGCCCAACAAGTCCACACTGACTCACAGAGCATTCCACTCAGGCCCATTCCCCTATAAACCCACCTAATCTACACATCCCTGAAAACTTTGGACAATTCCCCTAGCCTGCACATCTTTGGACTGTGGGAGGAAACCGGAGCACCCGGAGGAAACCCACAAAGGCACAGGGTGAACGTGCAACCTCCACACAGACAGTCGCCCGAGGTTGGAAGCGAACCCGGGTCCCTGGCGCTGTGAGGCAGCAGTGCTAACCACTGAGCCACCATGCCGCCCCAAATTAAACACCTCGTTGGGACACAACAACTAGAGTTCCCACCGAGATTCGAACACGGATCGCTGGATTCAAAGCCCAGAGTGCTCACCATTACACCGGAAGATGGGGAGGAATTTCTTCTCTCAGCAGGTTGAGAGTCTTTGTAACTCCTTGCAACAGGGGAGCTGCAGGGGCAGAGTCCTTATGTATATTTAAGGCTAAGATAAATTCTTGATCACTCAGGGAATAAGGCCATGGAGAAAGGGCAGGAAAGTAGACATGAAGAATGTCATATCAGCCATGATCCTATTGAATGGTGGAGCAGACTCGAAAGACCAAATGGCTTACAGTTCCTAATTCTTACGGTCATTTCATGGAATCACACACAAGAAATAGGAGCCGGGGTAGGTTATTTGCCCCCTCACGTGATCCACTATTCTGTAGGTTCACAGCTAATCTTCCCTCAGCCTCAACTCCTCTCTTTTGCCTGTTCCTCAACTCCCTCTCATTCTTTGAAACTCTAAGTTGCAGTTTGCCTAATCTATCTTCATAGGTTGGTCCCACCATCCTGGGAACAAGTCTGCTAAACCTTTGTTATACACCCTTCAGTGGCAATACTATATCGTTTTTGGGATCCATTCGCTGACACTGATGTATGTGTGCTTTTCATGTACGCAGATTTCTGGGGAATGCAGCAGGAGGAGACGGTAAGAGTTTTGGGGTGGTGTAAGATTGGGAGTGGTGTGGGTGGGAGGGAGGGGGATTGAATGGGGCAATTCAGAGAGAGGGTGTTGGGGGGGTGTCAAAGTGGCTCCTTGGCTGTTCTCTTACCGTCGTGCTCCAGGGCCTCCCACCCTCCATTTCGCACACCCTCTCCCCATCACTGAGGCCCAGTTGAAAATTGCACGTTTTTCTCTGCTCATTCACAGAAATAAATTTGCACACGGCATCCAACATAAAGTCTACATTTTGATGTCACTGCTTGGAACTGCTCCTTCCTGAATAAGTGCACACACGTAGTCACTGCTGTACTGTTCGAGGTTCTACACAAGTTGTTAGTGTCAACAAGCATGCCATTTATTTAAAATCTGGGTGTCACTTGCGTATTGTACTTATAGCCTCTAGTTTCACATTTACTCACAAGTGAAAACATCACCTTCCCATCTTCCTCAACCTGCTTTGTAATTTTAAAGGGCACCATCAGGTCACCGCTCACACCCCAGCCCCCTCCCCCCAACACCCAGCCCTGGAGGAAAAAAGAGACCCAGCCTGTTTAATCTTTCCCAACATATAGAGTCATACAATATGACAGTATTAGGAGAGGCCCTTGTCCCATTGTGACAACACCAGTCCATGAAGCAGACCCATCTACTCTGATCCCATTTTTCCAGCACTTGACCTGTAACCCTGTATGCCACAGCTTTTCAAGCGTTCATCAAAATTCTCCTTAAACATTGGAATGGTCCCTTGCTGCTACCATCTTTTCAGGCCACTGAGTTCCAGATACTCAACACCTTCTCCGTGGAAAGAAATTCTCCCAAAATGCCCTGTAAAATTTCTGCTCCTTCGTTTAAATCTATGCCCCCTAGTAACTGACCCGACTACTAAGTGAAAAAAAGTGTTTGTATCTGTGCCCATAATTTTGATGACCTCAATCAGGTCCACCCTCACACACCTTTGACCTTCTCTGCTCTGAAGAAAATAAATCCAGCCTAATCCAGTCTCTTCATCACTGAACTGCTCCAGTTTAGGCAACATCCTGGTGAATCTGGTCTGCACCCTCTCCAGTACAATCATGTCCTTATTGTTGTAGGGTGATCAGAACTGCACACAGTACACCAGCCGTAACCTAACTATCTTTCTGTATTTGTACCCAAGATGTCACCATGAGAAGGCAGACATTGTCACAGTTTTTCACTGTACTCCGTTAACGGGTCACACATAGCAATAAAAGGATGTTGTGTTGTATTGTGACAGCAAGAACTCTAGATGCTGGAGTCTGAGATAACAAAGTGTGGAGCTGGAGGAACACAGTGGGCCAGGTAGCATCAGAGGAACAGGAAAGCTGACGTTTCGGGTCGGGACCCTTCTTCAGGGAACAAAAAAATTTTCTGAAGAAGGGTTCAAACCCAAAACATCAGTTTTCCTGTACTTCTGATGCTGCCTGGCCTGCTGTGTTCCTCCAGCTCCACACTTTGTGTTGTATTATACCATATTCCCAGCTCTTGTATTCTATGTTTCAATATCTATGCTCTCAGTTCTGCGATTAATGCACTAAACCTTTTTCCACTCTCTCGAGAATCTCTATGTCTTTTTGATAATATGGAAATGCAACTGTCTGCTTGCACTGTAACTGGGAGATGGTGGAGCAATGCTAGTCTCGCGAGCAATCCATTGATGAGACAGAGGACAGGAAAGATGTAGATGTGGAGTGGCATGGTGTAAAGACAACAATCTCTCCCTCAATGTCAGAAAAATGAAGGAGCTGGTCATCGACCTCAAGAAGCAGAGTGAAAGACATACACTGCCTGTATCAGTGGTGCTGAGGTGGATATGGTCAAAAGCTTCAAGTTCCTGGAAGTAAGGATCACCAATCTGTCCTGGTCCGCCCACGTTGACGCTACAGTTAAGAAAGCACACCAATGCTTCTACTTCCTCAGAAGGCTAAGGAAATTCAGAGCTTGTCCCCAGTGCCAACTGCTCTGTCCAAGACCTCAAAAAAATTACTGAAAGTCATGAGCAAACCAGCCTTCCTTCCATTGACTCTGTCTACACATCCCGCTGCCTCTGGAAAGCGGTCAACATCATCAAAGACTCCTCCTATCCCGGCTGTACTCTCTTCCACTCTCTTCCTTTGGAAAGACGACACAAAAGTTTGAAAACACATACCAACAAATTCAAGAACAGCTTCTTCCTGGCTATTATCAGCCTTTAGACTGGATCTGTCATATATTAAAGTTGATCTTTGTCTGCACCTTCTCTGTAGCTGTAACACTATAGACCACAGAATCCCTACAGTGTGAAAACAGGCCCTTCGGCCCAACAAGTCCACAGCGACCCTCAGAGCATCCCAACCAGACCCATTCCCTATAACCCACCTCAGCTACACATCCCTGAACACTACCGGCAATTTAGCATGGCCAATTTACCTAGCCTGCACATCTTTGGCCTGTGGGAGGAAACCGGAGCACCCGAAGGAAACCCACGCAGACAGAGGGAGAATGTGCAAACTCCACGCAGATAGTCGCCCAAGGGTGGAATCTAACTCGGGTCCCTAGCACTGTCAGGCAGCAGTGCTAACCACTGAGCCACCGTGCCACCCCTAAATATGCTCCTGGTGAGGCTCGACCTCACAACCTCAGCATTGCACATGCCTCTATACTGTCATATAAATCAAACTAACTGATTGCGCCACAGGAGCGGCATGTATATCCTGCATTCTGTTCTATTACCCAGATGTATTTATGTATGGTATGATATGCACGCAAAACAATACTTTTCACCGTATCTCAGTACATGTGGCAATAATAAAATCAAATCATTGGCCCAGATGAACACTCTCGTCGCTGTTTAAATCCCACCAAGCCAGCCCATGGAATTTTAAAATTCAATTAATAAGATACAAAACAGAAAACTAGTTTCAGCAATGGTGACTGCAAAACTATCAGCAAATATTGTAAAAACCCATCTGGTTCATTCATGTCATGCAAGAAAGGAAAGCTACTATCCTCACTTGGTCAGGGCTATATATATGACTCTAGGTCCACAATAGTGTGGTTACCTGCTTCTGAAAACACTCAGAACTCAACCCATAGAGCAATTAAGGGTGTGCAACTAATGTTGGTTTTCCAGTGATACCCATGAAAAAAAATCTACAAGAAAATGAGCTTCAATACAAGCCAGATAAAACATTTCTGCTTCGAAATTCTGTTCCTCCAAACATTGTATTGGCACAAACTGGGCATTATTGCAATTACTTTCAGTGAATCAAGTCAGTACAAACTTGATGGAGCTAAGGGCCTCTTCTGTACTTCATAATTCTATGATTCACGTAGGATCAGGAAAAGACCATTCAACCCCTCGATTCCGTACTAACATTCAACCAGCTAGTGACTGATCAGTGCATCAATCTCATTTCCCCAGCCCAGCTCCATATTCCTCTACAGCAAAGCCCCGCAGAAATCTATCAGTTTTCAGTCTTGGAAGTTGAAACCCTTTGTGCTTTCTGATTTCCCTCCTCACTGGCTCAGCTTTCAATTATTTCATTGTAAATAAAAACTTCCATTTTATACATTGCCTTAGACCATCCCAAGGGTTTTACAATTATTGAAGTAGTCGTGAATTGTACTCACTTATTGTTATGTAAAAGAACGCAATAGGCAGCAATGCAGCTAAGCATTCTCCCATAACAAATAATTTCACAAATAGTTTTAATCAAATCAGTTGAGAGATAAATATTAGATCTCAGGAAACTGTGGAGATCTCCGCTGTCCTTGGAAATACCATCCCTGGAATTTTTATTAAAACAAAATTCGCTCGCAAGAAATGGGCATTGCTGTTGGGCCACAATATATTGTCCATCAGGTGGTGAGGTGCTTGCAGGAACAGCTGTAGTCCATTTGCTTTATGGTACACCACAATGCCAGAAGGAAGGGAATTCCAGGATTTTGACCTGGTGACACGGAACAAATAGTGAAACATTTCCAAGTCAGGATGGTGAGTTGCTTGGAGAGCAACTTGCAGATGGATATTTAATTGAGAAGGCAGAAGTTAAACATTGGTTCTGTCTCAAACTGCAGTACATATTTCCTTGCAGCATTTCCTCAGCATTGCACTTTGGATGCTGCGGCAGTCTGTAAGTACCAACTATGCAAAAAATACAGCAAGCATACTGAACCGATCTTCAAATAATGCGGTGCTCCCTCGGCACCGACCCTCTGACAATGCGACACTCCCTCGGCACTGACCCTCCCTGGTCATGTGTGACAGGCCGGAGAACGGGCTGAATGGCCTCCTCCTGTTCCCCGTGTGACAGGCCGGAGAACGGGCTGAATGGCCTCCTCCTGCT
>NC_063379.1:3609455-3641466 GCF_021869965.1 Rhincodon typus | reverse complement strand
TCCCCGTGTGACAGGCCGGAGAACGGGCTGAATGGCCTCCTCCTGCTCCCTGTGTGACAGGCCGGAGAAGGGGCTGAATGGCCTCCTCCTGCTCCCCGTGTGACAGGCCAGGGCAGGGGCTGAATATTTTGCAAGTCGAGAAAATTGTCTCGCATGATCTTGGCTTGCGTTTTGCACAGAAGCAACAGCTTGTAATCTCACGAGTGACCAGCTTTCAGTTTCAACAGTGCGAACTAACTCGCAGAGCAAGCACAATTCCCTTTTTAGGAAAAGTAAAGTCAGAACAACTCCCTCTGCACGTACAGAGAGACCTGTGCTGTCCACATTTTCACGGCCGGCTCGACCAGTAGCAAACCGGGACTCCCATTGCAACAGCAGCCCACGTTCAAGGCACCACTACTGGGTACAGCCTGCACATACATTTGGACAGACTTTGGAGACGGATACAGGTTTCCAAACAGCTCAAGGAGACAGTTTACAATCAGACGCGGCAGCTGAAGGCCTAAATGCAAAATATAAAGAGAAGGAAACGTACCTTCCCTTCCCTGCACCAGCACAGCCCAGCCGCTTCATCTTCTCTTCGCTGTATGAATCGGAGTTTAGTCGTATCCACACTCCATAGCACCACACAGTGGGCGAAGAAACAGTGAACTGAACTGTCTCTTCTACATCAAACACATTCGGATAAAGGCAAAACACTGAGGGTGCTGGGAATCTGAAACAAACACAGAGCATGCTGGAGAAATCCAGCAGATCTGGCAACCCAACCATGGAGGGAGAACCGTTAAACATATGGAACCTGCTACAATTCTTCAGAAGCTAAGTGGTAAACAGTCTTTTTTTTTAAATACACTTTGACAGAGACAGAGGAGGAGCAAGAGGACAGAAGGTGTGGGGTACTAGTGCAAAAGGCAGAAGAGGTTGTTCATGTGGAGGGAGAAATAAAGATGTAAAATGGGTGAAAACTAAAGTGTGAGAGGAAGAGAATAGATCGTTGCTTTACAAAGTGCAAAGTAAACGAGGCAAACTTGTTCTAAAGAAGGGTCACTTGACACAAACGTTAAATCTGCTTTCTCGCCAGATGCTGCTAGAGCTGTTTTTTCAACAATTTCTGTTTTTGTTTCACAAACACAAGGTGGGGTCAGGGGTAAAAATGTAATTAAAATGGAGACATAATGTGATCAGTTTCTGAAGTTATTGCATTCAATGTCGAAACCTGCAGTTATATAAGGGTTTCTACTTATATGTCTGGCTTCTACTTACTGACCACAGCCTCGCCATCAACACTATAATCCCAAACAAACTAAAATCCAAACTCCAAGACCTAGGTTTCAGCTCCACACCCCACAACTGGACCCTTGACTGACCCACAGACCACAATCAGTGAGAATAGGCAACAGAATCTCCTCCACAACAATCCTCAACACCAGTCCCCCACAAGGATGCGTACTAAGCCCCTTACTTTACTTCCTGTACACTCAACACTGTGTGGCCAAATTTGGTGTAAACTCCATCTACAAGTTCGCTGACAACACCATTGTTGTAGGCCAGATACCAAACAATGATAAGACTGCATACAGGATTGAGATAGAGTGCTTGGTGCAAAGATAACCATCTCTCCCTCAGTGTCAGAAAAACTAAAGAGCTGGTCATTGACTTCAGGAAGGAAGGAGGAGAACACACCCCTTTCTACATCAGTAGAGCTGAGGTGGAGATGGTGGACAGGGTCAAGTTCCCAGGAGTAACGATAACCATCAATCTGTCCTGGACAACCCACATTCATACGACTGTCAAGAATGCACAGCAACACCTCTTCTTCCTCAGAAGGCTAAAGAAATTCGGCATGTCGGTAAGGACCCTCACCACCTCTTACCGATGCACTCTGGCTTGGTCCGGGAACTGCTCTGCCCAGGACTGTAGGAAACTGCAGAAAGTTGTGAACACCATCCAGATAGCCACAGAAGCCAATCTCCCATCCATTGTCTCCACCTGCGCTTCTCATTGCCATGGAAAAGCTGCCAGGATCACCCTTCCCCGTTATAATCTCTTCCACCCTCTTCTGTCAGGCAGAAGATGCAGAAGACTAAATACATGTACCAACAGGTTCAAGAACAGCTTCTTCCTTACTGTTATTAGTCTTCTGAATGTGCCTCTTAAAATTTCAAATCTAATGCAGATCTTGCTTTTTGTGCACCTTCTTTGCAGTTGTAACTTTATATTCCTCGCTCTGTTCAATCACCCAATCATCTTTGTATGTTATGTACTGCCGGTATTGTACACAAAACAAAACTTTACACTGTACTTAGGTACATGTCACAATAATAAATCAAATCAAATCAAATAAAACCCTGGTTAGACCCCACTTAGAATCATAGAGTGGGAAACAAACCCTTTGGTCCAACCAGTCCATGCTGACCATAATTCCAAATTAAACTAGGTCCACCTGCCTGCACTTGGCCCACATCTTTCCAAACCTTTCCTATTCACGTATCTATCCAAATGCTTTTAAATGTTGTAATTGTGCCCGCATCCACCACTTCCTCAGGATGTTCATTCCACATGTGAATCACCCTTTGAGTAAAAACTTTGCCTCTCACATCTTGAAATCCCTCATTCTAGGGAAAAGACACCTACCATTAATCCTATCTATACCCCTCATCGTTTTATAAACCTCTATAAGGTCACCTCTCAATCTCCTAAGCTCCAGTGAAAAAAGCCGCAGCCTATCCATCTTTCTTTAAAACTCAAACCTTCCATACCCAGCAACATCCTGGTAAATCACTTTTGAACCCTCTCCAGCTTAATAATATCCTTACAACAACTGGGTGACCAGTACTGTGTTCAAAGTTGGCCTCACCAGTGTCCTGTACAACCTCAACATGACATCCCAACTTCTCTACTCAAAGGACTGAGCAACAAAGGTAAGCGTGCTAAACGTCTTTTTAACCACACTGTCTATATGTGACATAAACTTCAAAGAATTATGTACCTGAACCCCTAGGTCCCACTGTTCTACAACACTACCCAGGACCCTACCGTTAATTGTATAAGTCCTATCCTTGTTTGTTGTGCCAAAATGCAAAACCTCACGTTTATCCAGATTGAACTCCATCTGCCATTTTTTTCAGCCCATTGACTGTTGTTGGGGTAGAATGACCAAATGATTCACTCGACACCCAGGAGTTCACTTCCAACTTCAAAGAGTTCATTGAAATTACACCAGTGCGAAGAAACCCTCTGAAAATCCAGAGAAGTCTTCACAGAGCAAAGGAAAACATACATTTTTATACATTTGTTTCATCCCACCTTTAACATTTACAAACCAATCATATTATTAATTAATTACATCATATCACCGAATGGCTAGAAATAGACTAGGTTTGTGGTCAACTCGTGGTTCTCCATGGTCTCATGATGTTTCCCAGACTCTCTTATCTCCCTTCTTGGGGCCTTTCACAAGGGACACTGTATTCAAGTACATCCCTGCCCAGACATTTGCTACCTGCATCATGTTAACTGGCATTTAATTAGATACTTGCCCTATCACTTAAGGACCTTTTAAATTCCTTATTAACCTCATTACAGGAAATACAAAAGAATATTGATTTTTATTAATTGTTATTAATATCCGTTACAATAACTAATGAGTTGTGAGCAGTTTTCTTCTTAGTGTATTTACTCAGCACCCCTATCTTTATCCTTGGGTGTCTTACACTGTGTTCATTCACCCCACATTCCAATGTCTGCTAGTTTCTGTACCTATTGTTCATTTCTCTCTGTAATGATATGGGAGCTGCTTTTGCTGTCTGACACTGGTTTGCTGTCATAATTTTATTCCAATTTGTTCCTCTAACGCTTTTCGTGATTTTTTTTGTATATAGGTGAATCTATAACTACCTCAGAATATATATCTATGATTATTTGAAGGATGTTAATTCAAACCTACTATTAGTATTATAACAGATTGATTAAATAATTCAAGACAGATTCACTAATTAAACATAGTGCAAAATGTTCTTATCTATGTCTTACACATAAACAACTGCAGCTGCATGTTCTATTTCAGTTCTGTAACCTTAGGTCTACAGAGCTACTTTTGTTCTTCTTGTGAAGACTATGTTAACCAAATATTTTCCCAAGCTCTCTAACTACTGTTGGCCATGTTCTGCTGCATTAGCCATGGGCAGCCTTCAGACAATTTGTGCTGCTCAGTCATGCGCATCCCTAACATGATCAAGGTCCCTTTTTAATCTTTGAACCTCTTTCACTGTCCACTATGCCACAAACTTTGGTGTCATCCACAAACTCACTAACCATGCCTTCTATATTCCCATCCAAATCATTTATATAAATGACAAACAAAAGAGGACCCAGAACTGATCCCTTTGGAACACTGCTGGTTACAGGCCTCCGGACTGAAAAACAACCCTCCAGCACCATCCTCTGTCTCCTGCCGTTAAGCCAATTATATATTGAATTGACAAGTTCATCCTGAATCCCACGTGACTTAACTTTAATAATTAGTCTACCATGCAGAACCTTGTTGAAGGCTTTACTAAAGTTCAAGTTAACAATATCTACTGCTCTGCCCTCGTCAATCATTTTAGTAACTTGCTCAAAAAACTCAATCAAGTTTGTGAGACATGATTTTTCTCGCGTAAAACCATGCTGACTATCCCTAATCAATGTTTGCCTCTCTAAATATCTATAAATCCTATCTTTAAAATCACCTCTGTTAAGAATGCCCATATTTAAGAGACATGAGATGGCTGGCAGTTAAGCTGTCCCTCTAGCCCTGCAGAATACGGCTGACAAGTGGATAAACAGAATTACAGAGAGTCATTCATCTCCTGACTCCTCATGGCCTGTCCCACCATCTACAAGGTACAAGTCAGGAGCGTGATGGAATACTCCCCACTTGCCCTGGATGGGTGTAGCTCCAACAACACTCAAGAAGCTCGACACCCATCCAGGATAAAGCAGCCCGCTTGATTGACACCACATCTACAAACATCCCACTCCCTCCACCACCGACGCTCAGCAGCAGCAGTGTGTATTATCGGCAAGATACAATGCAGAAATTCACGGAAGATCCTCAAACAGCACCTTCCAAACCCATGACCACTTCCATCTAGAAGGACAAGGGCAGCAGATACATGAGAACACCACCCCCTGCAAGTTCCCCTCCAACCACTCACCATCCTGACTTGGAAATATATCGCCGTTCCTAACAGCACTTGTTGTTGTCACTAGCTACCACTTTCATAAAGGACGATTACAGGTGAACTTTAAGTGCTGGCACCGGATCCTCTGAAGATTTTCCCAATGCACTGAATCTGTCAGGGAAGAATCCTCAAACTTCTATCTCTCATTTCTTTTCATAATTCTCAGTGTTCACAGTTTCCTCACAATCAGTCCTGGTATCAGGCTGCAGAATCTTCTGCTGTGATTTGTGGATTAGTTTCTGGCAGTTCAATGCAGGTGTAGAGGAACAGGTGATAGTGGGAAGTGAGCAGAGGACAAGAATGAGAGTCTTAAAAGTGGGGCATTGCTGTGTAGGAGAGCGAGCATGGGGGTGATGGATGATTGAGACTTCGTGCAGGTTGGGATTCTGGCAACAGTTTGCAATGAGTTTAAGTTTCTGTAGGGCCAGAAAATGACGGGATGGACAGGACAACATTTGAATTGCCAAATCTTTAAATAACACAAAGGCATGGAAGAGGATTTCAGCAGCAAAATGTCAAATCTGCAACTTTTGTTTTTAAAACTTTTTGTCAATGACATTCTTTGTCCACTCACTGTGGAAGCTGTGAAACCTGAAGCAGCCAAAACAGAGATGGGGACAGAACAATAGGTGGGATGACAGAAGCATCAACAACTAGCTGCAGATGATCAAACCACCAATGGAAAAGATCAAATCATCACATTCATAGTTATGAAAGTCAGTGACAAAAATCAGTCGGAAAATCATTCTTTGGGAAACCAGAAGAAAATACATTGCTTCTAAGGTCAGTTGGAAACATAGAGCGTTTAATTTATCTATAAGTAAAACTGAAAGAAGAAAATAAACCGCATTCAGTGGAAGAAGATAATAAATCTCCTTCAGCTTTTCCTCTTCCTGAGAATGCCCCTCAACGAATTATCAGCAGCCTGAATCCCTGTAAATTCCTACCTGCAGGAGCTCAACTTTTTCTGTCATTTGTGAAAGATCCAAAAGGCAGAATCCATGAGAAAGAAATTGATACAGATGATATGGAGCGAACACAGGATAAGCATCCCATTTTCTTTTACATCTATCTAACTGGTAGAACAGAAGGAGGTGCTAATTGAAATATAATACCTAGCAAGGAGCTATCACAGGGGCAGAGGAATAATTGTGTTTTGGGCTTTGGAGGAGAAATTACACATGATGCTTTGAAATTTGAAGGACACTTTCTTCCCAAAGTACAAAATAAAGACAATCACCTTTTATAGTTGAACCAAAGTCTAGATCAAGTTGACATCAGCAGCACTGTGGATACTTGAAGTGAACACATATGGAAAATAGTTTTTAGAATTAAAGTCTTGCATGAAACTAAGCAAGTGCCCTCGCACATATGAAGCATCATTTCTGAATTTGAAGAAAGGGTAAAACAAAATTGAACACCAAGCACAGGTGAAAATCATCATCCCAGGTGATCAATTACAAACCTTTCAGAAGAAGAGTTCATCAGCTGGTCGCATATACTTTGTAGATGGTTGAGGAATTTGCTTCATACTGAAAGATTCATTTATCCTTACGTATTACAGTGTTACCTAAAGACTGTTAGATAAAGTTACCAACAGAAATGATATCAAGGCATTCTGCATGACAGCAAATGTCACATTTGAGACTGATGAATCCCAATCTTCACATTCAAGTTACAAAGTGAAACAGCTGGAAGTGTACTCCGTAGAACGTGACTAAGCTATTTAGGAGCTGGAGGATGTCCCAAAAAGACCAGGTCTTCTGGAAAGCCACAGTGAAACAGGTCAGGATGCAGTTGTTTACATCATTGGCTATTTAAGTGAAGAAATAATGCCAGACATCCATACTGCTTTCCTTGCTACAGCAGAAGATCCCAAGCAAACAAACCAAAGTCAACCAAAGTCACAAGTCCCTAATAAACCAAAGCAAACACTGGAAAATGCAGTAAACATGGCTTATATGGTTTCACCACAAATACTCGTTAAAAAACATCATTCTCACATGTGGAGAAATGAAAATAACTTCTGCTGGCATTCCACTGGCTCTCCTGTATCAAATGCTAAGGGTGAATTTGTAGTGACGTATTGTGATAGCACGAAGACAACTGAGAGTTTATTTGAATATGAGACAACAGTTCAACAATTTGCACGTGACTTGCGACAAGAACAGCCCAAATTCACTGAAGAATCATTCAGAGGGGGGAAAAAAATGAACGAAAACCCAGACCTGAACCGACAAAGTGAAGAAAGTAACTATACGGCTTCTGATTCACTGGTGGACTGTCTAGAACTTTCTCTGTTATTGGAAGACTTCCATGAAAGTGGGAAGATGATGGACATGCCAGCAGATAAATTCCAATACCATTTTTCCTGCATTTCCACTTCCCAGCCCATTCGCAAACAGCTCATAAAATTCAGTTAAATGCTTTTTAAATGCCTGTGAAACTATATTAAAGTCTCCTTACCTCAGTTGTTGACATCACTGCTGATGGATGGCTAGACATCCTCTGGACTTGGCAGTAGATTGAGGTCACCATTGGGAAAGGGGGAAATCATGTCAGAAACTGCTAGGTCTCTTTGGGATACATTCTTTGAGGTCAGAGTTATTACACTGATTTTAAAATTTAGCTCAACATGTAGATCTTGCTCTTTTCACTGTCTACGCTCTGTTTTCCATCCTTTTTGCGTGAGGGACCATGTTCCAAATTGTTTTCCATTCAAGGAGCTGATGAGATTTCAGAAAGATAAATTACTGGCACAATCTTAAACGTGAATTTCAAAGTAAAAGTTGCAGTTTGAAGCAAACAAACCACTTGCTGAACAAAAATAAAATCAAAGCAATGAATCAATAATATTAAAAAAAGAGTAATTGACTAAAAAGATCATTAACATTTACCGAGCAGGAATGCCAACTGAAAAAACCTTCCTTGCCTCTAAAGGAGCAGAACTAGATAGACAGAGAGAAAGAGAGGGGCTAGGTCCAAGATCCTGGTCACAGGAGAAGGGGCCAAGAGACCAGACATATGCTAGTTAGTTCAATCAGCATCAGCCTTACTGTGTAACACATTTCGAGTTAGTGTTTGCAAAGTTCATACCAGAGATGGTTGCCATTTAGCCTGATTTTTCCTCCTTTCCCAGCTCTGTGGGGAGAGGTTTCTCTCACATCCTCACACAAGTTACTTCCCGCTTTCAAATGCAAACTCATTCTCTCGCTTGCACATTTTTCTCACATGCACATGCTCTCTCTCACTCTCACATACACGCAGACAGAGACATGCCCATCAGGCCTGGGTGCCCGTTCTACCATCCATCCCTCTACACACCTACCTGCGAACTTTGAGCCTTTTACCATCCACTGCCCAGCTCTTGTCTCCAGGCCTCATCTTAAAGAAACTGTTCACTGCAGCACTGATTGCTGCTTCTTCAGTCACACAATGATTCTCTCTCACCTTTCTGCTGATCGGTTGACTACTAAGCCCATCAGCAACTAACATGGGAGAGAAATGGCCTGTCATGGTGGAGCAGCTCAATGCAGATCCATCACTTCCACAAACTGTACTTGTCTGTCAATCAGATAGAGATGCATGACAAGCTGGATATTGGTCCCATGTGCTGTGTGCCAGCTGCGTACCAATCATGTTGAATCAATTAATGGCAGTGATCAGAGAGCAGGCCTCTGGTTTAAGGAAGATTTAATCAAATTTTCCTACATAATCTGCCAATATTATCCTACTATTAGTATTCTTCATATGTAATACTAATAATCTTTAGCTTTTAGGCAAGTACAGGTCTATTTAGGTGTAGTGAACCACTTAAGACTGATTGTTATACAGTGGCCACTTAGAAGACATTCCCACACATAATACAGAGAACTTTAATCAGTTGGTAACAAATTCTGTAAAGGAAAGCATCTGAAAAATATAACACTCTTCAGAAACAGCTGCCTGCTGGGGAGCATATGCACGTATAATTAAAGACTAGTTGCGAGATTGGTAACAAACTTATCAATGAGAAAACAGGGGAGTTCTATGGAAAAATGAACTTATTTTGTCAGTTACAGCTGGCATCGATATCATGCTTTAACATTGTAAAGCACCCCAAGACTTCTCACACACAGAGGATATGCAGTTAGGGAGGGCTATAGGACTGGAAGAGGTTGCAGAAATAATGAGGAGCCGCAGTAGGTTAAGAAGATTGGGAGGTTCATAGAATTTGGAGTTCAAAGGGATTTGTAGGGTTTTGCGAGGGATGTAGAAATCAAGAGAGTTAAGACCAAGCTGGGATGTGAAAAGAATAATGAGAATCTTAAATGTGAGGCTTTGCAGAACCAGATGCCAATGTGGATCATTGAGGCCATAGCTGATGGGTGAATGAAATGCTCTAGGATGCAGGGAGCAGTGTTTTGGATGGTCAATTCACCTAACCTACATATCTTTAGGCAGTCAGATAAACTGATGCAATCCAAAGATGATCAGTAGCCATAGCGAATGGAGTCCGAGTGATTGGCAGAAGGATTAGAGGGGATTTGAAGAGCATGTTTTCCAGAGTAGTGCTGCTCAGGAACTCTCACAACCTAAAAAGGAAAAGAAAACCATTTCAACTCCCCCTCCCATTCCTCAGACGACATGTCCATCCTGGGCCTCCTGCAGTGCCACAACAATGCCACCCGAAGGTTGCAGGAACAGCAACTCATATTCCGCTTGGGAACCCTGCAGCCCAATGGTATCAATGTGGATTTCACAAGCTTCAAAATCTCCCCTCCCCCTACCGCATCCCAAAACCAGCCCAGCTCATCCCCGCCTCCCTAACCTGTTCTTCCTCCCACCTATCCCCTCCTCCTACCTCAAGCCACACCCCCATTTCCTACCTACTAACTTCATCCCGCCCCCTTGACCTGTCCATCCTCCCTGGACTGACCTATGTCCTCCCGACCTCCCCACCTACACTCACCTTTACTGGCTCCATCCCCGCCTCTTTGACCTGTCTGTTTCCTCTGCACCTATCTTCTCCTCTATCCATCTTCTATCTGCCTCCCCTTCTCTCCCCATGTATTTCAGAATCCCCTTCCCCTCCCCCATTTCTGATGAAGGGTCTAGGCCCGAAACTTCAGCCTTCCTGCTCCTATGATGCTGCTTGGCCTGCTGTGTTCATCCAGCTCTAGACCTTGTTATCTTAGACAGAAACTCTAATTGGATTAAGAGAAATCTGAATATTCATCTGAAGTACCAAAGTAGCAGAATAAAAGTTGGAAAATGGGATATAGCTCACTGGTTTTGCAAAGTTTCACATTTAAAATTCTCATCTTTGTTTTCCAATCCCATCAAAAACGAAAGTTTTTTTTATGGTTGGCACACAGTACATAAAGATGTGGTCCTAGAAATAGTTAATCTGTTGGTGGCCACCTTTCAAGATTCTATAGATCCTGAAGCAGTTTCTACGGATTGCAGGTCAGCTAATGTAACCTCACAATTTTAAAAAGGAGGTAGAGAGAACACAGTGAGTGAGACACCAGTTAGCCTGACATTGGTAGTAGGGAAAAACCGAAAAAAACTGCGGATACTATAAATCAGGAACAAAAACAAAGTTGCTGAAAAAGCTCAGCAGGTCTGGCAGCATCTGTGAAGGAAAAAACAGAGTTAACGCTTTGGGTCCGGTGACCCTTCCTCAGAACTGGTAGCAGGGAAATGCTGCAGTCTATTGTGAAAGATTTAATAACATACTGTTTGGGAAACAGTGACAGGTTTGGACAGAGTCAACTTGGATTTCTGAAAGGGAAATCATGCTTTACAAATCTACTAGATTTTTTCGAGGATGTAACTAGTAGAGTTGATAAGGGGAAGTCAGTGGATGTGGTTTGTTTGGACATTCAGAAGGCATTCCATAAGGTTCCACATAATGGCTTAGTATGCGAAATATCAGCACATGGAACTGGGGTAGGGTACTGACAAAAGATAGAGAACTGGTTGGCAGAGGAATCAAAGTAGGAATAAATCCTGTGGATTGGAGGCTAGCTAATGTAACTAACCCCACTATTTTAAAAAAACGGAAGTAGAGAGAACAAGGAATTACATATTTGTTAGCCTGGCACCAGGAGTGGGGAAAATGTGAGAGGGTCTTTTTCCGAGTGGCAAGCTGTTCTAGGGGGGGTACCACAGGGGTGAGTGCTAGGACCCCAGCTATTCACAATACATATTAATGTTTTAGATGAGGGAAATAAATGTAACATTTCCAAGCTCACAGATGACACAAAGGAGGGTGGGTGGGTGAATTTGTGAGGAAGATTCGGAGATGCTTTAATGAAATTTGGACAACTTGAGTACGTGGGTAAATACATGGTAGATGAAGTCTAATATGGATAAATGTGAGGTTCTCCACTTTGGTAGCAAAAACAGGAAGGCAGATTATTGGCTGAATGGTGGTAGATTGGAAAAGGGGAGGTGCAATGGGACTGGGTGTCCATGTATATCAGTCGCTGAAGGTAAGAATGCAAGAGAGCAGGTGGTGAAAAAGGCAAGTGGTGTATTAGCTTTCATAGTGAGAGGATTTGAGTACAGCAGCAGGGATGTCTCGCTAGAATTTTTATAGGGCATGAGTGAGACCACACCTGGAGTATTTTGTGCAGTTTTGGTCTCCTTATCTGAGGAAGGATATTCTGGAGGGATTGCAACAAAATTTTACCAGATTGGTTCCGGGGAATGGCAGGACTGGCATATGAAGACACTGAATCAGTTATGACTATACTAACAGGATTCCTGGGATGCAAAGGCTACCCTATGAAGAAAGCTCGAGTACAATGGGCCTCTATCTTTGGTAGTTGAAAAGAATGGAAGATGACCTAATTGAAATGTATAAAATTGTCACAGGTAGAGAGGCTACTCCCTTCCAGCCCTCCACAACTACCTGACATGGGTCAGGAATCTTTAACTAAGTTAAACTTTAACTAATCTAACTAAGGTAACACTCTCAGGATAAGAGACTGAGATGAGAAATATCTTCAAGTTGAGGTTTGAGAATCTTTGGACCTCTCTACCTCAGAGAGCTGTGGATGTTCAGTCAGTGAGGAAATGGACGATTGTGGGTGAGAGACTTTGAACACCAAAGTGATCAGTGTTGGGAGTAGACAGGAAAATTAAGTTGAGGGGTGTCATATGTGTAATTGTAGGGGGAATATGTACCAAGGGTATTGTGAAAGGGATATATACTTCAAGGTGGAGACCATACAAGCTATAGGTGATAGGATGTGTACTTGAAGAGGCAAAACGTGTAGGGGTGTGATCAATTGGATGAGCACCAGAAGGGGTAATTTATGGGGCTGACGTAGTGGAGTGCAACTAATTGGAGACAGTGTGCAAAGTGTTGGCAGAGGGTCAATAAGCTAAAAGGGTTTTCTTCTGTGCTGTATCTTTCTGGGATTCTAAAGCAAAGTATCCCATTTCATTTTTAAAGAGAAAGCAGCGGGAAGGATTAAGCTGTCTGTGAAATAAGATGCTGGATCTTACACTGATTCGGCCTGCATTCGCTAACTGGCTGAGGGACACGGAAGTGGGTGCGTGGTGTTTTAGTTTCTATTCTATCGCAGCGAATGGCCAGAAGGACTTTGTGTCACTTGCACTGTGCATGCACCAATCCCATCAGGGACCCGAACTGAGCGCACGGAAAAAGAAAAAATATTGCTGCCTTTCAGCAAAAACTTTCGGAGTCCGGCAGCTGAAAATTTTTCTGGTCCGTTTCTTTTTGTAAATCGCTAAAAAGAAATGTCGTGTTTTGTGTTTGTGTTTGAATTTTGGGGTCTGGCTGTCAGAGAGGTAGAAGAAATTAATGAGAGATAATACGAACTGCCGATGCTGGAGTCAGAGATAACACAGTGTGGAGCGAGAGGAACACAGCAGGGCCAGGCAGTATCAGAGGAGCAGGTAAGTTCACGTTTCGGGTCAGGATCTTCAGAAATGGGGAGGGGGAAGGGAGCTGGGAAATAAATAGAGAGGAGGGGTAGGGCTGGGGAAGGTAGGTGGGATGGTGATAGGTGAGTGCAGGTGGGGATTGGTCAGTGGGACGGGTGGGGCAGATAGATGGGAGAGAAGATGGACAAGTTGTGTTAGATCAAGAGAGATGGAGGGTTGAACATGGGATGAGGCCGGAGTTAGGGAGATTTTTAAACTGGTGAATTCCACGTTTAGCCCATCGGGCTGTAGGATCCTGAGGTGGAATATGAGGTGTTGCTCCTCCAGTTTGCGGGTGGTGTCATTGTGACACTGGAGGAGGCCCAGGATCGACATGTCACCCAGGGAGTGGGATGGGGAGTTAAAATGGTTGGCGACCAGAAGGTGTTGTCGTTTGTTGTGTACAGAGCGCAGATGCTCTACATAGCGGTCTCCGAGTCTACACTTGGAGAGGAGGACACATCGGGAGCAGCGGGTACAGTAGACCAAGTTGATGGCCGTGCAGGGAAGGTTTGTTTTGTGCTTTGAATAGAGGTGAGGGTGGAGGTGTAGGGGCAGGTGTAACACTTCCTGCGGTTGCTGGGAGAGGTGCCGGGGGTGGTGGGGCTGGTGGCGAGTGTGGAGCAGACGAGGGAGTCAAGGAGAACGAGGTCCCTACGAAAAGCAGATAGCAGTGGGGAGGAAAATATCTCTGGTTGTGGGGTCAGATTTTAGGTGGCAGAAGTGGGGGAGAATGATACATTGAATGTGGAGGTTGGTGGGGTGATATGTGAGGACAAGAGGGATTCTGTCTTTATTTTTGTTCAGGGAGAGGGCAAAAGTGCGGGAAATGCAAGAGATGCAGTTGAAGGCATTTTCAATCACCAGAAGGGGGAAGTTTCGGTGCTTGAACTAGGAGGATGTCTGGGATGTGCGGGAGTAGAACGCCCCATTTGGGAGCAGACGCGGCGGAGGCGGAGGAATTGTGAGTAGAGGATCGCATTGTTGTGGGAGGGTTGGTGACAGAAGGTGTAGTCCAGGTAGCTGTGGGAGTCGGTGGGCTTGAAATAGATGTTAGTTTTGAGGTGGCTACCAGAGATAGAGACAGAGAGGTCCAGGAAGGAGAGAGAGGTATCGGAGATGAATTTGAGGTTGGGGTGAAAGGTGTTAGTAAAGTTAGTAATCTGTCCAAGCTTCTTGAGGTAGCATGAGGCAGCGCCAATACAGTCATCAATGTAGCGGAGGAGGAGGTGGGGAATAGTGCCAGTGTAACAGCGGAAAAGGGACTGTTCCACGTATCCTACACAGAAGCAGGCATAGCTTGGGGCCACCGAGTCTGTAGGAAGTGGGAGGAATTAACGGAGAAGTTGTTAAGGGTAAGAACGAGTTCGGTTAAGCGGATGAGGGTGTTGGTGGAGGGGGACTGGTTGGGCCTGAGGGAGGTGAAGGAGCGGAGGGCTTTTAGACCATTGTGCGGAGGATACAAGTGTACAGGGATTCGATGTCCATAGTAAAGAATAGGTGTTGGGCCAGGGAATTGGAAGTCTTGGAGGAGGTGGAGGCCGTGGGTGGTGTCCCAGAAGTAGGTGGGGAATTCCTGGACCAGGGGGATAAAACAGAGTCAAGATAAACAGAGATGAGTTCAGTGGGGCAGGAGCAGACAGAGACAATGGGTCAGCCGGATTTGTGGATTTTGGGAAGGAGATAGAAACAGATGGTGCGGGGTTGGGAACAATGAGGTGGTAGGCTGTGCATGGGAGGTCACCTGATAATGGTTTGAAGGTGATGGTTTGGTGATTAGGGGTGGGGTCATGATCAAGAGGAGATGTCAGAAAGTTGGTAAGAAACTGACATCTATTTCAAGCCCACCGACTCCCACAGCTACCTGGACTACACCTCCTCTCACCCACCCTCCTGCAAGAATGCGATCCCCTACTCCCAATTCCTCCGCCTCCGCTGCCTTTGCTCCCAAGATGGGGTGTTCCACTCCCACGCATCCCAGATGTCCTTCTATTTCAAGGACCGTAACTTCCCCCCTCGGTGATCGAAAAAGCCCTAAACTGCATCTCTTGCATTTCCCGCACTTCTGCCCTCATATCCCCTCCCCCTAACAAAAATAAAGACAGAATTCCCCTTGTCCTCACATATCACCCCACCAACCTCTGCATCCAATGTATCATTTTCCACCACTTACAATCCAACCACACAACCAAAGAGATATTTCCCTCCCCAGCCCTATCTGCCTTTCATAGGGACTACTCTCTCTGTGACTCCCCAGTCTGCTCCACACTCCCCACTAGCCCCACCACCCCTGGCACCTTTCCCAGCAACCACAGGAAGAGCTACACCCGCCCCTACACCTCCCTCCTCACCACCATCCAAGGCACCAAACAAACCTTTCACATCAGACAGAGGTTCACCTGCACATCCGTCAACTTGGTGTACTGTATCCGCTGCTCCCGATGTGGCCTCCTCTACATCGGTGAGACCAAGTATAGACTTGGAGATCGTTTTGTAGAGCATCTGCGCTCTGTACACAACAAATGATAACACCATTTTAACTCCCCCTCCCACTCCCTTGATGACATGTCTGTCTTGGGCCTCCTCCAATTTCACAACAACAACACCTGCAAACTGGGGGAGCAACACCTCATAGCCCACAGCCCGATGGCCGAAACATGGAATTCACCAGTTTTAAAATACCACCCCCCCCCCGGCCTCATTCAATGTCCAAACCTCCCTCTCATCCCCGCCTCCTTGACCTGATACAACCTGTCCATCTTCTCTCCCACCTATCTGCTCCACCCATACCACTGACCAATCCCCCCCCAACTCCCTACCTGCACTCACCTATCACCATCCCACCTACCTTCCCCAGCCCCACCCCTCCTCTCTATTTATTTCCCAGCTCCCTTCCCCCTCCCCCATTTCTGAAGAAGGGTCCCGACCTGAAACCTCAACTTACCTGCTCCTCCGATGCTGCCCGGCCTGCTGTGTTCCTCCAGTTCCACACTGTGTTAAAATAAATTAAATGTTGCCTTGGCTTTTGGTTAATGATAAAATGCAGGGATAGAGTCTGCAACGGTGGTACACCTTTGAGAGAAAAAGTTAAACAAAGTCAAGATCACTGAGAAGGTGAGGGAAAAGTTAAAAACAAAGACTTTGGCTCAGGCCCAGCATATCCTGTGGAGCTCACCACCACCCAGATGACTCATAGCAAACACAGGGGCATTAGTGAGAACACATGGGGAATCACTGTCTCTGGGTTTTGAAATGTACTTTCTGATCTGTTACAATCAATGAGATTGACGTCAAAAGGAATAAATTGAAGATATTTTGCATGGTCTAATTGTAAAATCAGTTGAGGCATCACTAGCAAGGTCAGTATTTACTGCCCAATCTTATGCCCCTGAGATGAAACTGAGGGTCTTCTTAGGCCATTTCAGAGGGTAACCAAGAGTCTGCCATTTTGCTGCATTCTAGAGATACACTTAGGGACAGACTAGGTAAAAGGTGACCTGAAACTATTAGTGAACCTCCTGCATCTTGTCCTTGTCAATTGACCATGCACAGGTACATTTGTCCATTACAGTATCAGTGGAAATGATCCCCTTTCTTCTTCACAAAGTTTTCCTATCTTTGCGAACAGTCTCCAGTCTGTTTGAGTCATTCCTCTATAATAGAACAAAGAATGGTGATAGAGATCTGAAACAAAAGCTGAAATTGCTTGTGAAACTCAGTAGGTGTGACAGCATATATGGAGAGAAAACAAAGTTAGCGTCTCCAAGTGCACTGGCTCCATCAGAACTGATAGCAAGGAAGAAGTGATATTTATGCTGAAGATGGGGTTGGGTGAGGGTAACGGTGGGGAAGAAATGAGTGGGTAGGTGGAGATGGAGCTCAGAGAGAGAGAGATATGAAAGGGATAATAAATGAGGGGTTTATTGATAGTTGGCCAGGACAGAAGAGATGCTGAATAAGTGATATTAAGAGCTGTGAGTAGGAATGTGTTGACTGTGTGCTGAAAGTGACCCATGTAATGACAGGACCAGGGTGTGGGGATAAGTTTTGGAAAAAAGAGGGATGCAATCAGGCTGTAACGTTATTGAACTTCACATTCAGTTCTAGACACTGCAGGTTTCCCCAAGAAGAAAATGAGATGCTACATCTTCATAGGGTCTTCTCTGGGTCACTGCACCTGAAGGATTAACTCTGCTTTCTCCCCACAGGTGCTGCCAGATCTGCTGGGTTGCACCAGCAATTTCTGTTTTTGGTTCATTCCTGTTGTGGGTGAGTGCAAAAATAGGGGCAACTGTTCACAAATTAAAGGTTGCCCTTCAAGCAGAGGGGTAGGAAGAAATTTCTTCTCTTAGACGATTGTGGCATCTTAACTCCACCTCAGCAGACGAAGGCAGTATCATTGAATAGTTTTAAGGCTGAGATAAATAAATTTTTGTGAGACAGGGGACCATCAGTTAGTGAGGGGGGAAATAGGATGGGAATGTGGAATTTGAAACACAGGTCAGCCATGATCCGAATGATTGGTTTAGAGGGCTCAAGAGGCTCAAGGCCTCATTCCTGCTTCGAGTCATACAGGACAGAAACAGACATTTTGATCCAACCATTCCATGTTGAACATTACCCCAAATTAAACTAGTCCCACCTGCCTGCTCCTGACCCATATCCCTCCAAACCTTTGCAATTCATGTACTTATACAAATGTCTTTTAAACGTAGCAACTGTGTCCACATCCACCACTTCCTCAGGACATTCATTCTACATGTGAACTACCCATGTGTAAAAAAAATGCCCCTCATGACTCGTTTAAACCTCTCTCCTTTCACCTTAAAAATATGCCCCCTCCTCTTGAAATAAGCCATCCTACACAAAAAACACCTACCATTAACCCTGTCTATACCCCTCATAATTATATTAACTTCTAAAAGGTCACCTCTCAATCTCCTAAGCTCCAGTGAAAAAACTCCCAGCCTGTCCAGCTTTTCTTTCTAACAAACCTTCAATACCCAGAAACATTCTAATTTTATGTTCATTGATAAAGAAACATTTGCAAAGGTACAGACCATGTTAGTAATCTAGTAATGAAGATCTGTGCTCCTGAACTAGCCCTAGTTAACTGTTCCTGTATGGTTACAACACTGGCATCTATATGAAGCTCCTGCTGCTTAAGACCACCTCTGCACAAGATCTGCTATCATGGTATGTCATGCTCATCTGTCTTGTACCATCCTCTCTTACTCAATGTTACTGATCTGTGACCACTCTGTGCCATCCATCATCTAACTCTACCAAAGATGGTCCATCTTTCTGTTTCCCTTATCTGAGGCCTGTTAGTTTTGATTAAATGGATAAAGTACTGACTTTTTTTTACAAGATATCACTTTTATTTCAGGGTTATTTTTGCTTTTGCATTTCAAGTACCTCCATGTGCCTTGTGGTCCGTGCATGAAATTTTTAAGCACACAGCTTAACATTTCAAGAGTCTCCCTCCCACAGATCTTTCCTTATTGTCTGGGTTTCTGATGCATACAGGGAAGTGGATAGCATCTTCTGAATTTTTCCCTTGATAGCAGCTGGATTTTTCAAGTTGTGAACACACCCTTCATCTTCATAAAATTATTTCTGGCTATCACTTTTAATGTTTGCATCACATCTTTAATATTCTGATATCCAAGTCTGCAGATGACACACAGCTAGGTGGAAAGGTGAACTGTGAGGAGGATGCAGAAATGCCTCAGAGCAATTTGGTCAAGTTGAGTCAGTGGGAAAATGCATTGCAGATTAAGTAAAAAGTGGATCAATGAGAGATTATCCACATTGGAAGCAAAAACAGGAAGCTAGATCATTGTTGGAGTGGCCAAAGATTGGGAAAAGAGGTAGGTGCAACGAGACCTGGGTTTCCTCGTACAACCAGTCGCTGAAAATTAGTGTCAGCGCAGCAGGCAGTAATGAATGTAAATGGTATGCTGGTCTTCATAGCGAGAGGATTCGAGTACAGGAGCAGAGATGTCTTGCCGTAATTATACAGGGCTGTGGTGAGACCACACATGGAGTACTGTGTGCAGTTTTAGTCTCCTTGAGGAAGGATGTCCTGGAAGGAATGCAACAAAGGTTTACCAGATTCAATTGTGGGATGGCAGGACTGATGTATGAAGAGAAACTGGATCGGTTACAACTATATTCACTGGAGTTTAGAAAGCTGAGGGGGGAGTTTCATAGAAACTTATGAAATTCTGACGGGGCTAGACAAGGTAAACACAGGAAAGTTGTTCACGGGGAGTCCAGGACTAGGCGTGTCATAGTCTAAGGAGACAGGGTAGGACTGAGATGAGGAGAATTGTCTGCACACAAAGAGAGTGATGAATCTGTGGAATTCACTGCCACAGAAAGCGATTGAACCAAAACATGGAATGTTTTCAAGAAGGACATAGATATAATAAAACTAAGAACTGCGGATGTTAGAAATCTGAAACAAAAACTGAAATTGCTGGAGAAACTCAGCAGGTCTGGCTGCATTTGTGGAGAGAAAGCAGAGGTAATGTTTCAAGTCCAGTGACTGTTCATCAGAATGGTTAGTAAGTAGGAAAAAGTGGTGTTTATGCTGAAGTCTAAGTGGGGAGGGAGGTGGAGCAGAGCCCCAGAGCGCACGTGTGTGTGCGCACAAGAGAGAGATTTGAAAGATAGAGAGTGCAGGCGAGAGTGAGATTTGAAAGATAAAGAGTGTACGTGAGCAAGTGAGAGAGAGATTTGAAAGGGGCAGTAAACCATGAGACTATGGACAGCAAGAGAGGTTGGAAGAAAAGCTCAATTAGTTACAGCAAGAGTTAAGAGTGAGAAAATAGCTTGGTTGTGCTGAATGCAACCCATATAATGTGATAATGGGCCAAGGAGTACATGGGAATGTATGACTGTGTGAAAAGCAACCCATGTCATAACAGGGGCTGGGTGTGGGGCAGATAAAAAAACATGGAAGGAGGAATTCAGGCTCTAAAGTTACTGAACTTGATGTGGAGTCCGAGAGCACAAGCTCAACGAACAACAGCTCATTTTCCGCTTGGGGACCCTGCAGCCTCGAGCACTAGAAAATGCAGTACAGAAGAGGCCCTTCAGCCCATCAAGTCTGAACTCCAAAAGATACTATGATCAAAACTAGTTCCAATGATACTTCAAGTGCACACCCAAACACTTTTTAAAGATTGAGAGGTTTCCTCTCACAACTATCTTCCGGGCAGTGCATTCCAACCCCTCATCTGGTGAAAAGACTTTTCCTCAAATCCCATCTAAATCTCCTGTCTTTCACTCACTCTCTTGCTGTCTGCTTCACTCAACGTCTCTCTGCTTGAGTCGGTGTCCTCCTTGTCTGACTCTCAAACTCTCTACTTCATTTGGCGAATGGCTGTCTCACAGTTCATTGAGTGTGGTATTAAGGAGCCTGACCAAAACTGGAGATTCAATCACTCATCTCCTTCCGTCACATAGAAAATTTGCCTCTGATAGCCATAAGGAGAATGTGTTTGGGCCCCCCACCTCCATAGGCAGACCCGACACTGATGGCACACTTCAGGTGGAAATGCAGCTGGGTACAAAGACTGACTCCGCTGTCCAAAATATTGAGGTCGCTACCAGTTGTGAATTGAAAATCTGAGCCTGTCTCTGGGCCACGACTCCAGGGCTCTGTGTTCCTCGTCAGTCACAGTAATTCCAATATGACCAAGCCATACACAGGATAAAGGGGTGATCGAATCAAAGCGGTTAATGATTAAAAGGAGTTTCTGGGGTTGATTTAAGAGAAACTTTTTCTAGTGATGGTGGGTAGAGAACAGAACAATGGGACAGAACCTGAAAACTTGAGACAGACTGTTCAGGAATGAAATCTGGAAGTATATCTTCTCAGAAAGCAGAGTGGAAATCTGGAAAACCCACTACCTAAAAGCTATTGATGTGGAGGTGCCGGTGTTGGACTGGGGTGGACAAGGTCAGAAATCACACGACACCAGGTTATAGTCCAACAGGTTATTGAAAGCTATTGAAGCAGGAAATCCAGTTAAAATTTCAAAAACTGAGACTGATAGACCCCATGCACAACAAAGACCTAAGGGTTACAAGATAAAAAATATGGATAGGGAAAGGGCTGAATAGCCCCTTCCTGTTCCGATAACAGTCTTGAGAAGGAGCTGAATGGGCCTCTTCCTGTTCCTTGGTGACAGGCTGAGGGATTGAATGGCCTCCAGCTATTCCTGTGTCACAGGCTCAATAAAAAGCTGAATCACCTCCTCCTATTCCTGTGTAACAAATTTAAGGGGCTAAATGGCCTCCTCCTGTTATCTCTCTGTTCTTTCCTATAATGCCTGCACTATTTACAAGTTCTTCTCCCACAGCCAAACTACAGTGGAACGTCTGTGCATTATTCATCCTTATAAATCACTGTTTTTCAGGATGTTACAGTCTGTCATTCTCCAGCAATAACTGCTGAAACTGAGCCATGCTTCGTACACCACGCAGGAAATCCAAGACACCTTTACCACTGGGAAAGGAGAGCATCCGTCCCTTTCTAAAGGTTGGTGAGCTACTGCCAGCTGAGAGAATAATGTTATGGCAATAATTGTCTAAAATGATCCGTGATTGGATTCTGCATATTTCTGGATATATATTCAAGGAAGATAGAAAAGGAAAGAACTGGAGGGTTGGCCAGATAAATTAAGGGGAATACTACGGGGATGGAGAAATGGATGCCCGGAAGAGATCAAGGACAGAATCTATCTGAGGAAACAATTGAGGTATCATGAGACTGCTGGGTGTCTAAAAACCCTCCTCTACAAAAAGAAGTGGAAGCAACGTCTTTGAATATTTTGAAGGCAGAAGCAGACAGATTATTAATAAGCAAGGGGGTGAAAGGGCATTGGGGCAAGGTGGGAAAGTGAAGTAATCAGATCAACCACGAGCTGATCCACTCATGAGGAAAGGTCAGGGGGCTTGTGGACAATTTCTGCTCCTATTTCAAATGTTTGCATTCAGTGAGCCATCAACAAGAGGGATCTGTAGGGAAATTACAAACGCTATAGATGAGTTAAAATAGCAGTCATCAAAACTATCCTAATTTATAGCAAATCCATGAATCCTGTACAGTCAACTTGGGAAAGTTGTGTTTGGGTGGAGGTGGCCCTGAGGATTTCCACTTTCTTATCATGTCAGAGATGCACTTTGTCCTAGTGAAAATCTGGGCCTTGATTTTATACATAGGATCTCTCTCATTGATCAGAAGTCAGCTACAGTATACAAGGAATATCTAAATTAGAGCCCTCTAAATCCTCTGTTTCACGTGGAGTCATGAGATGTAAATTCAGACTGCTGTATTCCTAGTTCAGTAACATAGCCATTACATAGCAAATCCCGAATACAAAATTAACAGTGACCTGGTCAAGGTGTTTAAGATACTTCAAGGACTTCACAGTTTCTCCCTATCAACCCAATTTGCTTACACGGGGAGTTACGAGACAAATAGGGGAGATTCTTGAAATTAGAGCCAGGCAACTTGGAATTGATGTCAGGAACCACTTCATTCCACAAAGAGCAGAAGAAATCTGAAACTCTCTCCCTAAAGCAAAACTGCTCAGTTTGGGGGTCAGTTGAAAGTGTCGAAAAAGAGGTTGAAGAAGTTTTATTGGCCAATGATTTTAAAATATACCAAAGGAAGTCAGGTACTTGGAGGTAAAATCAATAGCAGCTATAATTCAATCAAATGGAAAGGCAGGTTGTCTGGCCTCCACTTGTTCCTGTGCAACAGGCTGGAGAAGGGGCTGAATGGCCTCCACCTGTTCCTGTGCAACAGGCTGGAGAAGGGGCTGGAATAGCCTCCTCCTGTTCCCTGTGTAATAGGTTGGAGAAGGGGCTGAATGGCCTCCTCCTGTTCCCTGTGTAACAGGTTGGAGAAGGGGCTGAATGGCCTCCTCCTGTTCCCTGTGTAACAGGTTGGAGAAGGGGCTGAATGGCCGCCTCCTGTTCCCTGTGTAACAGGTTGGAGAAGGGGCTGAATGGCCTCAATGTATTTGTGTATAACATTCCTATTTTCATTGGATTTTATGATTGCTCTCCACTCCAGGGGAATGATGAAAATCCACCAACCACTGCAGTTTTGGACAAAAGGCCTCATCCTGAGAGAAGGAGACCTCTCACTGAATGGAATCGCTCAACCAGCACAGGTAAAGTGCCAGCAGTAGCCCCGGGCAAGGTTACAGTGAACAGTGACGAAGACAGAGTCAAAGAATTCACATTCAACTTACAGAGTAATGGCATCGAGCATGTGGCAAAAGGGAAACCCAATGAAAGTGTTTATTCCGTTCTCATGTCTTCTGTCGTTTTCAAGAAAGAACAAGAGAAAAGTGAGGGCAAGACATTCCATTTAATCGGGAAAAGGGGATTAATGGGTGCCATCAATCTAGGAATGCCGTGTAAATGTCTGCCAGAGAAGACCCATTTCGAAGTGATATTTTACCGGGTTAAAGGTGAGTTATGCTATCGGGATGAGGACTCTTCAGGCAAGCAGTGTGTTGTATTCCATGTCAAGAGCACTGGAAAGACGGGAGGCGATCTTCATACAGGTTCAAAACTTATCAGCAAGTGTGGGTCCCTGCGAAAAGACGGACATGACATGTGCGTTTATGCTTTTGAAGGTGAGACCATTCGAGAGGCTCTGTGCAAGGACGGGAGGTTCTTGCCCATCATTAAGCAGAATGTATGGAGCCTGGTCGAAGGGCACAGATGTCTGCAGTTCACCCTCACTGTCAATGACCTCCGTGATAAATGTTTTGAAGTTCAAGTGAGCAATGAAAAGTATAAGGCAGGAAACAAGAATGATGATAATAATGACAATGCTAGCCCCAGGGAGAGACAGGAGCAGGACAGTGTGCCAGGAGAAGGGAATATGCTGCATTGTGAGCTGAGAAAGCAGGTTGATGAACGTTTGGGAAAGAAAAAAGGCAAGAAGCATTTCCGTAAAGAATGGAATCTGCTCAAGAAAGAATTTGGAAAGATCACAGCTGATGGAGTTCCCATTACAGTCCATGAAATGCTAGTGCGATTGAGTGAGTCTGTTGGATTTGTCCAATGGGATAACAATGGGAATCAAGGGACTGCCTCTTGCTTCTACCTTGGTAATAGTTACATTCTGACATGTTTCCACGTGGTGAAGATGATGGTAGGAGATGGTGTGCCTGACAATGAGTGGAAGACCATTATAGAGAAGGCCATGACAATAAACTTCAGCTACAAAGAGAAGCAGCAGCCTGTCAATGGCTGGTATAACATTGAACCGTGGTTTGAAGTGTCTAACTCAGAACTTGACTACGCAGTGCTGAGATTGAAGATCCCCAACGGTCAGCCATCTGTTCTACCTTCAGGTTTGTGGCAAACTAAAAACTGCCCTCCTTGGAATGGAATGGTCTACATTATAGGTCATCCTGATGGTGTTTGCAAATCCTCTGACACTTGTTTCGTTATCCCTATTCAACAGCGAAATATTCAATACTACATGCAGGTTTTCAGGAGATACACTTTCACAGAAATCCAAAGTTCAGACAGGATCACCTACAACAGCTGCTTTTTTAATGGTGCCTCCGGATCCCCTGTGTTCAATTCCTCTGGTGAGCTGGTGGGAATGCATGCTGCAGGATATGAATATAAAACTGGCACTCAGAGAAACAGCGTGATCGAATATGGTCCAACCATTAAAGCCATCACAGATCACATGAAGATTCATCATCCAGGATTCGATTTCACTGGTCAAGTTCATACCCAGGATGACCAGAACATCCCGTTCAATGATGAAGCAGACATTCCAATGGATGTTGAGTAAAAGGAAGAGAAGCAGATAATCCAATAAACCCTTAAAGCCTGCTCTGCCATTCAATATGATCATGGTTGATCATCCAGTTTTGTATCCTGTTCCCTGCATTGTCCCCATACTCTTTGATCCCTTTTATCCAAAGAGCTATGTCTAACTCCTTCTTTAACACATTTGATGTTTTTACCTCGTTTGCTTCTGTGACAGAGAATTTCACAAGCTCACCACTCTCTGGGTGAGCAAATTTCACTTTATCACTCTCCTAAATGGCCTACCTCATATCCTTAGCTGTGACTCTTTTTTCTGGGCTCCACAGTCACTGGGAACATCCTGCCTGAATTTACCCTGTCTTGCCTTGTTAGAATTTTATAGATTTCTGTGAAACTCCTGCCTAATTCTTCTAAATTCCAGTGAATAAAGTCCAATCCAGTCTCTCTTCATACGTATGTCATGTCATCCCTGGAATTAGTCTGATAAAAATTCTCTGTCTGCTTTCCAAACAATGTCCCTCTTTGTTTCTTTTTGTTCGTTGGCCCTTCTATTTTAATGTGCTGCTTGATCATAGCTCTCTGACCAAGCTTACGGTCACCCACAGTCAAAACAGGAAGCTATTTAGCCCATCGAGACCATGTCAGCAATCTGCAGGGCAATCCAGACATCCTCTTCCCCCTCTTCCATCCATGTAGATCTGAAAGTTTATTTTCCTCAAGTGCTTTTCCAACATTCTTTTTAAAATCGCTGATCACTTCCACCTCTACTGACCTCACAAACTGCAGATACCAGGTCAGTAAAAAAAGACAAAGTCAAAGTTTCCATAGCCCCCAAGGACCATAGGCTGCTCGCTCAATTAAAGACAGATGACTGGTAGTGATTTAACCAGGTCACTATCAGTCACTTGTTCAACACTCAAACAAAGTCTTCACCTACTCCCTACATCTTGATTCCATAACCTTATTGTTGTTAGGAGAAATATCAGAGGAGTTTTAACTCCTGTGTGCCTTAGCACAAGCGATCTTCGTTCAGAGTTCTGTTACTACTTATGTGGGAGAGGCCAGGGACCACTCTAAATCTGGCTTTCACGTGGGGCACAGTTCCTTTCTTAATTACAGCTCAGATGCCGGAGGGTCAATGGCATTCTGAAATCCCCAGTGAAATACAACATCTTTAGACCTTTCGCATTGCAATAATTACATGCAACATTTTGGTCATTGTTAGCCACATCTACCTGATCTATACATTCAATCCAGTGAACACACGATCAGTGACAGAAAACTCTATGGACAGCCCTAGATCCTCCCATAATCACATGATGCCTACCAGCTACCTCCATCATCTGTCTTTGGGGTCTTAGAATGCTTCTGACAGTTATAGTCCTTCCCAGACATTTGTCAGCTGCACCACATTATTTACCACTACTCCAAAGTGTTGTTTTCCAGTAAAACTCTTCCAAATTTCGTACTAACTTTAGTATGGCAGGTTAGAAAGGATAGTACTTTCTACCAATTGTTATAAAGTCTTTAAAGTCAATTCTAATTAAAGTTACTGTGACACAGCTGACAAGTTGAGAACAACCCCTCTCTCACTTCAGCCTGAGAAATCAAACAGTGGTCCTTCTGACTTGCAACTGGAGTTCATGGCCCCTGCTATTTACATCCTGTAAGTGGATTTTAAACTAAAGTTTAATTTTTAAGTAAATCTTTACTGTTTCCACTCTGAACACTTTCCAATACTAATTATCTTTTCTTAATAAAATATGTATATTTGGATTCCACTGATGAAGGTGAAATTCAGCCACGTTACAACTTTACCAAGCCATTAAACGAAACTTGTTTAGATTCCACAAACAATCATGCCTTCACTCTGTATTTTGTAATCTGTCTTTGTCACTCTTCCTTTGATCTTTGGATGTAAGAATTTGTTCGAATTATCTACATTTGCACTTAAGTTTCAATTGTTTATCTCTCCCCATCATGACCTCTATTTTTACAACCTTTCCAGTGCCTTCCTCCTGTTGCAATGGTTTGGTTGGAGGTCTTCTTTACACCATTTATTACTTTATCTTCCCTAATAATGCATTGGGCCCCTTTATTGCTTGGAAACATTTGCTCAAGGCGGCAACTAACCTTTTCACTAATTTGTTGTTTGCCTTTCTAATTCTACAATTATCTAAACAGTTCAGAATACTGTACGATCAGACTTTTTCTATATTTTACAAAATAATAAACTTGGGACTGTGGCTCAAGTAGGCCTTACAAAAATGCCCCTGATTAAAATGCTTATAGCATAGTACAGAATAGCCTTTATTGTCATGTGCACTCAAATGAGTGCAGTGAAAAGTTTGTAATGTCACCACTTTAGGTACTGGGTACCTAGGTTATATGTTCAGAATTGCTTGTTTACAGAAATCTGATTAACTTCTGTAACGTTTCTTCCTACGGAGAATTTCATCTTATCCAGTATGTCTATATAGAGACTACTAGTCTAGCTGTGAACATCTGCTGTATGTAACTGTCAGACTCTTTTGGCCATCTTGTGTTCACTGAAAAAGCCCAAGCGGCCATCTTATTAACTTTAGTCCTGGGCTGCTACAAAACTTATTATGTCCCCTAATGAACAGCTTTTCTTTGTCAAATTTTTCTAAACCTGTCAGAATCTGACTTCTATCAGATAGCCCCTCAAGTTCACTTCAGGGGCTAGGAATAGTGCAGCAAGTAACTCACTGTCTAACTGCCTAGAGCCTGTCCACCATCACAAGGCACAAGTCAGGAATGTGATGGAATACTCCCCACTTGCCTGGATTAGTGTAACTCAACAACATGAAAGAAGCAGCAAGGACAAAAGTGCCTGTCTGATTAGCACCACATCCATAAACACTCACTCCCTCCACCACTAACACTCAGTAGCAACAGTGTGTACCATCTACAAGATGACCTGCAGAAATTTAACAAGGCTCCTTAACAGCTTCCAAACCCACAACCAAAGACCCACAACCCACAACAAGCAAAACTAAAGAACTGATCATGACTTCAGAAAAAAAGGAGTAGAACATGCTTCCATCTACATTAATGGAACTGAGGTTGAGAGGGTGGAGAGCATCAAGTTCCTCAGAATGACGATAACCAACAACCCATCCTGGACTTCCCATGTAGATGTGACGGTCAAGAAGGGACAAAACACCTCTTCTCCCTCAGGTGGCTCAGGGAACTTGGCATGTCCATAAGGACCGCAACCAACTTCTACAGATGCACCGTAGAAAGCATATCATCCGGGTGCATAACAGCCTGATATGGCAACTGCTCTGCCCAGGATTGTAAGAAACTACAGAAGGTGGCATGCACAGTCCAGACCATCATGGAAGCCAACCTACCATTCATGGACTCCATTTATATGGCTCGCTGCAACAGAAAGGCTGCCAACATCATCAAAGACTCTTCGCACCTCGGTAATGATCTACAACCTCTTCCATCGGGCAGAAGACACAGAAGCCTGAACACACACACACCAAAAGTTTCAGGAACTGCTTCTTCCCAGCCGTTATTAGACTGATTAATGGACTCTCTCGTCTCAAATAATGCTGATTCTGCTAATGTTGATCTCGCCTAGTGCACGCCCTGTGCAATGTAACCTGTTTGCCTCTGTCTGAGTTTTTTTGATCTGTACATTCTTGCTTGCTATGATCAGCCTGTACTGCTCGTAAACAAAGCTTTTCACTGTACTTCGGTACACGTGACAATAAATCAATCAATTCCATCTAGAAGGACAATGGCAGCAGATATGCGGGAATAACAGGCCTGGCAAGTTCCCCTACAAGATACTCACCATCCTGACGTGGAACTATATCGCTGTTCCTTCAGTGTCACAATCCTGGAATTCTGTCCCTGATGGCATTGTGGGTCAACTCACAGCATGTGGACTGCAGCGGTTCAAAAAGGCAGCTTACTACCACCTTTTGAAGGAATGGACCATAGGCACCCACATCCTGAGTGAATAAAAACTTGTTTCAAGGAGAACTGCCTCAGTTTTTCCAACCTGAGCTTGCAGTAAAGTGTACCATAAGTACCGGAAATAACATGCGTGCAACAAATCCTGCTGATCCTCTTAAGGTTTACCTTCCTAACATCTGGGGGATTGTCCAAAATTTGGATTCATTCATTATCACTGGGTCAAAATCCTGAAATTTCACTCCCTAACAGCACAGAGGGTGTACCTATACCAGTTCAACGGCAATGGTTCAAGAGGGCAGCTAGCCATCACATTCAAGGACAATCAGAGACGAATAACAAATCCTGACCTTGTCAGTGACACCTATGTCCCCTGAAAAAATGTTTTGAAAAGATATGCTTTACTAAGTAGTTGTTCTCTTTCCTTGCCAATTTCAAAGAATGTTCTAGAAATGACCCTTTACATCCAAATCATATATAAAGCATCCCTGAGAAAGAAGACTTTCTGTCATCATGCAGTCTGCAAAACAAATGTTTACCATCACCCACTGTCTTCTGTTTTTAAACCAACCTTCATCCAAGCTGACATTGAACTTCCTAATCCATGAGCCGTGATCTTAATGAACCTGTGAAGTGGTATCTTTTGGAAAAAACTTTCATGAAATCCATAGAGATAGCATCCACCACATTTCCTTCACTAACCCCTGTTATTTCATCAAAAAAAAAATCAGATTAATTAAACGTGTCCTACTTTTTACAAATTCATGCCTATTATTCAAACCTCATCAAATCCCCATTTCTAAAAACATTACCTGGTGCTGATGTTAAACCGGCTGGCCTATAGCGAACTATGAATGGTCATTCTTGATTAACTGTAGCACATTTTGCAATTTCCAACCCTCTGGAATTGCCCTGTGTCCCCACTCTGACTTCCTTTACCAACTTGGGACTTCCAACGACTTACCCGCCACCAAAGTCAGACTCATGTCTATAGCTCCCAGACCTCTCCTTACATCCCTTCTTAAACATTAACCGCTCTCCATTCATCTGGCACCTGTCCCGCAGTTACAGATGATACAAATATTTCTGCAAGGGGCCACAATTTCCTGCCTAACTTTCCACAAAATGTGGGGATACACTAGATCAGGTCCCAGAGATTTATTCACCTTTATGTTTTCTAAGACCTCCAGCACTTCCTTCTTCTGTGATGTGAACTGTTTTTAAAACATCAGAATTTATTTCCGAGTTCTCTAGCTTCCATTTCTTTCTCCACAGTAAAAACTGATGAAAAATATCCATTTCACTCTCTCCCATCTCTTGAGGTTCAATATGAAGACAACCTCTTTGATCTTTAAGGGGCCTTACTCTGTTTAGTTGCTCCCTTGCTCTGAGTGTACCTGTTGAATCACTTCGCATTATCCTTAACCTAATTTGCCAAGGCTATTTCATATCCTCTCTTTGCCTTCCTGATCTCCTTTTTAAGAATATGCCCACACTCTTTACATTTTTCAAGTGATTAATTTGAACCCAGTTGTCTATATCTAACATATGATTCTTTTTTATTCTTGACTAGAACTTCAATATTTTTATTTATCCTTTGTTCTCTAATCCTAGCAGTCATTCCTTTCACTCTAACAGGAACACAATGCCTCTGATCTCTCATTATCACAGTTTTGAAAGTCTCACACTTATCAGATTGTGAACAGCCTACTCCAATCAACTTTTGAAAGTTCTTGTCTTGTACCATTAAAATTTGCCGTATTCCAATTAAAAACTTTAATTTTCATGGAAGTCTTATCTTTTTTCATAACTGTTTTAAAACAAATGGAATTATGATCACTAGACCCAAAGTGTTCTCCTACTGTCACTCCAGTCACTTGCCCAGTCATATTACCCAAGAGGTCACGTTTTGCTCCTTCTGTAGTAGGAACATTTAAATATTGATAAAGAAAATTTTCTTGAACACATTTAACAAATTCTTAACCATCCAAACCTTTAACACTTTGGTAGTCTCAGTCAACATTTGGAAAATTAAAATCACCTACTATTACAACCCATTATTCTTACATAAATCTGATATCTCTCTATGTATTTGTTCCTCAATTTCCTTCTGACTGTTGGAGGTCTATAGTACAATCCCATCAAGGTGATCATTCCTTTTTTATTTCTAATTTCAACCCAAATATTTTCACTGGACAATTTTTCAGAAATATCTTTGTTACAGCAGTAATGTCTTCCTTAACCAAAAAAGCCACTTGCCCTTCTCTTTTGCCTCTTTCTATCCTTCGTATAGCACCTGAAGCCCAGAACATTGAGCTGCCAGTCCTGTCCATACCTCAGTCAACTTTCTGTAATAGCTATGACATCCCAATCCCATGTTTCCAATCATACCCTGAATTCATCAGCCTTACCCATAAGACTCCTTGCATTGAAATAAATGCAATTTAATCCTTTAGTTAGTTCATTCTCTGACTTTCTCTTGTCAGTCTTTCCTGATAAACTTCTTCTTTGCAGATTCAATACCATCCTCATCTATCTTTCTGTTTACTCTGCTACTTAGGTCCATCCACACCGTGCCTCCTCTTTCTGACAGTTTAGTCTCCCTTACTAAAATTAGTAAATCTTCCCACGAGGATATCGGTCCCTTTCCAAAACAAGTGAAACCCATCCTTTTTGAACAAGTCTTCACAATCCCAGATGAGATCCCAAAGATACAAGAACCTGAATCCCTGAACATTACACCGTCTCTTCACCCATTGATTTATCTCCTTTGCCTTTTTATACTTTTCCTCATTTAATCTTGGCACCGGGGGTAAACCAGAGATTACGATTTTTTTTAAGTTACGGTGTAGTGATTGGAATCAGCTGGATCTTGTTGACTCTGAGGTTGTTGATTGGGATTGTTAACCTGGGCCAATCAGGAAAGCCCTGGCTGACCAATATAAGGGAGATTTAGACTCCCCTCAGTTCAGGTGACTGACTGTGACCTGGCTGCTTATAGCCAGTGTACTGTGTACAAGTGGTTACAGGGTTACAGGGTTACAGGGTTACAGGGTTACAGGGTTACA
>NC_063379.1:3598023-3609445 GCF_021869965.1 Rhincodon typus | reverse complement strand
GGGTTACAGGGTTACAGGGTTACAGGGTTACAGGGTTACAGGGTTACGTGCAGTTATTTCAGTGGTGATGGGAGAAAACAGTATATGCCTGAAGAACAGTTGGGGTAAGAATTTTTGGCACCATGCCTTTATTTGGGAGGGTTGACTTCTTTGATCCTGCAATTGAAGACTGGGCCCAGTATATGGAAAGAATGAGATTTTTTTCCCAGCAAATGACATTGGGACAGATGAAAAGCAATGAGTAATCCTTCTGACTGCTTGCGGACCTGCAGCATTCTTGGTTTTAAAAGACAACTTTCCCAGAGGCACCAGGCACTAAAACCTTTCAAGAGTTGACAGAATTGGTTAAGGAATATTACAACTCCTCTAATTCTGAGACGCTGTTGGTTTTATTTGGCAGTTAGAGAACCGGGGGAATCCTTATCAGGATTTTTGATGAGATTGTGATGACTGGCAGACCAATGATTTTGGATTAACAGTGAATGAGATGCTGAGAGACTGTTCAGTACATGGGATTAATGACATAACCATGCAGAAGCGCCTACTAGCTAAAGCCTAAGTGGACTTTAAACAGGCATTACAACTATTAGAAAATGCTGCAAGTGGAGTATGGGAGCTACAGGACATCACAATGGAAGCAGTCTCCCTCACCTGTCAGATCGAGCTTGGGGAACAGCACTTGAGGGTAGGCAATTACAGAGCCCCACTCTGAGGACTGAGCAGGGGGACCTAGGACAGCCCACAGCAGAACCCCACAACAAAGTCAAGCATCAGCCAAGTAGCTTAAAAAGTTCTACAGGATTTGGGCCAGCAAGCCATTGTGGTTGCTGCAGTATGCGGAATTGAGACAGCAAAGGAGTCCTACAAGGTCTGACTTGAGTAAGAAAACTCCTAGGCTGATACCCAGGAGAGTGCACCCCCTGGAAAGTACCCCTACTGCTTAGTGATACCCAAATCGGAACCAATTAAAATTAACGTTTGGTTAAATGTTCACCCAGTTCCCACAGAGGTAGATACCAGTGCAGCTGTATTTGTGGTTGCGGAACCTGTCTTTAACAAGACTCGCTTGGGACTCCAACACTTAAGCTTGTGCAAGACCTCAGCCAGACTAAGAACGCACACTGGGCAACTGCTGCAGATCAAGGGTACAACTTTATTTCTGGTTGCCTATGAGAAGCAGTTGGTGCAGTTACCGCTGATGGTAGTAAAAGGCTTGGGCCCAAGCCTATTGGGGTGGGATTGTTTGAGAAAGATTCCCCTGATTGGCGCAACGTTTTTTTGATGAGAAAATGGCTGCCTCAGTGAAGTCCTAGTGAATTACTCCGGAGTATTTCGTGAAGGGCTTGGGACTATCAAAAGAGCCAAAGCCACTTTCCATGTTGACAAGGAAGCAATTCCGAGATTTTTGCAGAGCCTGCCCGATGTCATCAGCCTTGTGTGCAAAAGTAGAGGCTGAAATCAGGATACTGGAGAGCGAAGGAATCATCAAACTAGTGCAGTTTGCAGAATGGGCAGCACCAGTCATACTGATTGTGAAGCTTGACGGCTCAGTTCCCCTTTGTGGGGATTTTAAGCAAACAGTAAACCACTTCTCACAGCTGGACAAACACCCGATCCCTCGCATACTGGACTTGTAAGCAAAGCTGGCGGGGCTATCCTTTATAAAGCTGGATGTGAGCCACGCCTACCTGCAATTGCGACTGGATGAGGAGTCCCAGAAGTACACTACAATTAACACCCATAAAGATTTATATCAATATACAAGACTGTCATTTGGGGTATCATCAGCCTGTGCACTTTTCCAACGGATCATAGAGAACATTTTACAATGGCTACCCCAGGTTGCCATTTATCTGGATGACGTGCTAATAATCGGGAAGACCAATAAAGAGCACTTGGAGAACTTATACACAGTACTTAAACGTTTCTCCTGGGCAGGTATACGCCTCCGAAGGGGAAAAATGTGTGTTTCAGGTATCCCAAGTGACCTACTTGGATTACAGAGTTGACAAAACCATGTTACACCCATTGGAAGATAAAGTGAGTGTGATCAAAGGAGCCCCAGCTCCCACATCTGTATTAGAGCTTAGGTCTTTGCTTGGGTTAGTGAATTATTACAGAAAATTCATACGTAACCTGGCCTCCATCTTATCACCCTTGCACCTACTACTGAAGAAAGGTCAGTCTTGGAAATGGTCACGTAGCCAAGAAATAGCCTTTAGGGAAGTGAAAAAGCAGCTATAATCTAAGGTGTTGGCCCACTATGATCCAAAGCGAGAGGTGGTGCTGACATGCGATGCCTCCCCATACGTTATCAGGGTAGTGTTAGCTCATCGGTGGTCCAATAGAGAGGGATGCCAAATAGCTAACACTTTGTGGACTTTGGCTGATGCCGAAAGCCAATATGCCCAGATGGAGAAGGAAGGTTTGGCGGTCGTCTTTGGTGTGAGGAACTTCCATCAGTACCTTTTATGGACC
Source organism: Rhincodon typus (assembly GCF_021869965.1). Lineage (NCBI taxonomy): Eukaryota > Metazoa > Chordata > Chondrichthyes > Orectolobiformes > Rhincodontidae > Rhincodon > Rhincodon typus. The sequence continues at coordinate 3,606,967 of NC_063379.1, read as the reverse complement.
GGAAGTTGTCACAGTAACAGATCACAAACCCCTACTGAAAGAAGACAAGGCAGTGCTGTCCACAGCTCCTGGTAGACTTCTTCAGTGTCGGGCCCTTATTCTCAGCGTGTACAAGTTAGAACACCGTCCAGGAAGTCAAAAGGCTAATGTGGATGCCTTGAGCTGCCTCACACTGGCACATACTCCACCGGTGGTACCTCCCTAGAACAGTCATTTTTAGTTTTAAACTTCCTGGAGACCCTTCCAGTTGCTGCGAACAATATCTGACTGTGGACACAACAATCCTGTCCTAGCGAAACTGAAACAGCTGATGGTAATGGGGGAAACAGAAGGGCCATCACAACCGGGATTAAAACCTTTCTGGACTCAGTGAGACCAAATCACCACAGAGAACGGCATATTACTATGGGGAGCAAGGATGATTGTTCCGAGTAAAGATCACCAGCAGATACAAGCTGAACCGATTCCACCCTTGGGTGACTGTCTGTGTGGAATTTCACATTCTCCCTGTGTCTGCGTGAGTGTGGGTGCTCAGGTTTCCTCCCACAGTCCAAAGAGTGTACAGTAGGTGGATTGGCCGTGCTAAATTGTCCTGTAGTGTCCACGGATGTTTAGGTTAGGTAGGTTAGACATGGGGAAATGCAGGGGTAGGGGAATGAGTCAGGGTGGGATGCTTTTCAGAGGGGTGGTGTGGACTTGTTGGGCTGAATGGCCTGTTTCCACACTGTAGGGATTCTGTGATCTGTGAACTGAATCAAGGTCATCCAGGGGTTTCCAAGATGAAGATGCTAGTAAGAAGCTATGTTTGGTGCCGGGGGTTTGATGCTGACACAGTGTTGTTGGTGGGGCAGTGCCCAGCGTGCTGACAAGGATAATAATTGCCACCAGTGGTGCCCCCACATTCTTGGGAATAGCCAGGTAAACCGTGGACTCGGTTGTATGTCGGCAATGCCAGTCCTTTCATGGGCTCGATGTTCCTGGTCATTGCAGATGCCCATTCAAAGTGTTTGGACATGCCAAAAGTTTGTTTGGCAAACTCTGGGATAACGTCTGAGAAGCTGCAAGCATCGTTTGCGATACACCATCCCCCAGAAGTACTGACAATGGGATGTCATTTACCAGCAGGGAATTTCAATATTTCCTAAAGTCAAATGGCATTTGGCACATAAGGAGAGCTCCATACCATTCATCACTCAATGGTTAGTGGAAAGAGCAGTCCAAACGTTGAAGGCAGACATAAAGAAGCAGCCTACAGCATCACTTGATACCAAACTGTCCTGGTTCTTGTTCGATTATAGAACCACCCTGTATGCAACAACTGGGATAGCTTCAGCAGAGTTGCTGATCGGGAGAAGTCTCTGCACCCGGTTAAACCTGATATTTCCAGACCTGAGGGGAGGAGGGTGAAATGGCAGCAGGAACACCAATGCTAGCCACATGCCTCTTCTAAGAGACAATTTAAATCAGAGGACGAAGTTATGGTGCTGGAACCATGGAAATGGCCCTGTATGTGTATGAGGCAAGGTTGGTGCGAGGTCAGGTCCCGTGACTTAGAAAGTTCGGGTAGGCGGTACAGTCCTGAACAAACACCTAGATCATCTGAAAGCTGTTACCTCGCAAATGGGACCGGAGCAAAACAAACCTGGACCCTCCAAATAGCCAGAAGGTCTGTCAGAAACCAGAGGTTCTCCCCCTGTGTCTGGTATCGAGGAAACCTCCGAGTCCGAGATGGATGCAGCCTTAATATCGTTACCGCCAGAAGAGGAGGGACTTCTCCTGAGATGCTCCAGATGCAGGAGATGTGCTACAGTCCAGTACATGCCGCCCATGTCAGAGTCCGAGTCAGAGGAACTGTACCTGGGGCGGAAACGTCGCAAGAAAAGCTACCAGAGGAAGACCAGACCTACATCCCTAGACTTAGTGAGGGATGGATCTAATGACTGGAACTAGCTGGATCTTGTTGACTATGAGAGCCTTGATCAGCCCAGTTTAATAACCCCAATCCGGAAAGCTCTGGCTGACCAGTATAACCAGGAGGTTGGGATCCCGTCTGTGCGTATCCCTGCACACATGGAATTTCACATTGACCCCAGGATCCTGTACCTCCCCTGGGAGCCTGTGCTCCACAACCTGAGCCGCATCCAGCATTTGATCTTTGTATCTTTTTAAAAAGATACAAACAGCGGGCCCTGTACAGACTGCTGCTGCACACCGTCCTCTCCTTCATCCAGGGCATGGACACAACTTGGTGTGCCCATTTACCACCGGGCGGCGGGGATCCCTAGTGGATGGTAATCGACGTGGGAGTCCTCCCCCTTTCCCTCAGCGATCTGGGGGGGAGGGTGTTACACGCAGCAGTCCTATGTAACTGCAGATTGCGGTCGTTCACGGACTCCCGACCCAACTGCCTGTTTTGTGACTCCGTGGACCATGCATATATTGGGTGTGGGCGCTTACACTCCCTTTTTCAGTTATCTCAAAGACGTCCTTTAGTGTTTCTGGCTGCACTTCACCTCACGCTCCCGATCTTTGGGCACCCAATACGGAGGGGGGTGCAGGCAGGTCAGGGGATCTCCTCGTGGGTCTGCTCCTGGGTCTGGCCAAGTTGGACATTAACAGGTCCAGGTGGCAGGCCGTGGAGGGGATCGTTATGGAAAAGACTACCTGTGGTTTTTTTTAACTGTGTCTCACACCTGCACATGAACAACAAGGGCACTGGGGAAGATAAGCAGTACTGCTGGATGAAAAAAAATAAGAAAAAAATATATAACCAGGAAGTTTAGAATCTCCTCCACTCAGGAGACTGATTCTGAGCTAGCTGGCCATAACCAGTGTACTGTGCACCAGTAAATAAAGAGTGAGTTGGTGATGGGATTCCAGCCTCTGTGCAGTAATTTCATCTTCTACCTCATCTCTTATATTCAATGTGTAAAGCCTTAATCTTTTCCCTAACTATGTCGTTCCTACCAATGTGTACAATAACTTCCGGTTTCTCACTCTCCCCTTTAATAACATGTTAAGACATCCTTAATCCTGGCACCAGTAAAATAACATACTATCCTGGATTGGGGGATAGTAAGAACTGCCGATGCTGTACTCTGAGATAACACAGTGTGGAGCTGGAGAAACACAGCAGACCAGGCAGTGTCAGAGGAGCAGGAAAGCTGATGTTTTGGGTCAGAACCCGAAACATCAGCTTTCCTGCTCCTCCGATGTTGCCTGGCCTGCTGTGCACCTCCAGTTCCACACTGTGTTATACTATCCTGGATTCATGTTCACTGCTGCAGAATCTCCTGTCTGTGCCCTTGACAAGGGAGTCCCCTGTAACAATTATTCTTTTAAATTTTGTCAAACCCCACCTAACATAAGATTCAATCTTAGTGCCCAAGACCTGACTGTCTCTTCTATTTTCCTCTAAGAGACTATCAGTACTGAAAAATGAACTGCCTTCTTACCTTTCCCAGGGTGGAGGGGTCAGTTACTAGAGAACACAGGTTCAGGTGCAAGTGGGGGGAAAGTTTAAAAGAGATGTATGAGCCACGTTTTTCACTCAAAGAGTGGTGAGTGCCTGGAACACGTTGCCAGAGGAGATGGTGGAAGCAGACTCAATAGCAACATTCAAGAAGCACTTGGATGAATACATGAATAAGAAGGGAACAGAGGGATATGTAAGTGAAGACAATTTTAGTGTGGAGGGACAAAATGTGTCAGCGCAGACTTGGAGGGCCAAAGGGCCTGCTCCTGTGCTGTATTGTTCTTTTGTTCTTTTCCTGGCAGTCATCAATTTATCTGACTGATCCTCTTGTATAATCACTTGTCTAAATCTACTAGCCATCTAACTCTGTGTCTTTTTTATGTCTTCAATGGCATTAAGCTTAAAAAAGCAGCTTACAATAGCATTTTTTTTCTGAAGAAGGGTCTAGGCCCGAAACGTCAGCCTTCCTGCTCCTCTGATGCTGCTTGGCCGGCTGTGTTCATTCAGCTCTACACCTTGTTATCTCTGTTTGAACCGAACTCAGTTTGAAAAACAATCACACGTGCTTTCTTATGTGTTTTTGTCTATAAAATAACCAAAAAATAATTAAAATTAAAACCTTATACTACTGCAATATAACTGTTAAGAAATCTAGAAGTAAATGGAGAAATAAGCCCGAATCTCAGGAGCACCAACAAGTTCCATACCATTCTCAGTCCACCATTTTAGACAGAAATTTTCATCTTTCAGGTGAAAAACAACCCGAGTTTCTTGGATCTTTCCACATTAAGGCACAAGTCAGGAGTGTGATGGAATACTCCCCACTTGCCCTGGATGGATGCAGCTCCAACAATACTCAAGAAGCTCGACATCATCCAGGACAAACCAGACCACTTGATTGGTTCTACCTCCACCACCTCAGTATTAGCAGTACATACTATCCATAAGATGCAGAAATTCACCAAAGATCCTCTGACAACACCTTCCAAACCCACAACCACTTCCATCTGGAAGGACAAGAGCAACAGATACATGGGAACACTACCCCCTGCAAATTCCCCTCCAAGCCAGTCATCTTTCTGACCTGGAAATATATCGTTGTTCCTTCAGTATTGCTGGATCAAAATCCTGCCCGAACAACATTGTGGGTCAACCTATAACCCAAGGACTGGAGTGGTTCAAGAAAGCAGCTCATCACCACCTTCTCAAGGGGCAACTAGTGACAGCTAATAAATACTGGACTGGCCACCGTCCTTCAGATCCCACAAATGAATAAAAACTAACCCTGATGTCCTCATCCATGGGGTCATTCTGGTCAAACTTCTCTGCTCCGGTTCATAGAAAGAGAAAATAGGAGTAGGCACTTTGAGCCTGCTCAGTCTTTCAATATGATCTTGGCTGATCATCCAAGTCAATAACATGTTCACACTTTCTACTCATAGTCTTTGATCTCTTTAGTCCAAAGAACCATATATAATTCCGCCTTGAGAATATTCGATGCTTTGGCCTCAACAGTTCCCATACAGAATCCTACAGGCTGACCTCTCTCTGGGTGAAAACATTTGTCATTTCCTAAATGGTCTACTCTTCCTCCTTAGACTGACCCTTAGTTCTGGACTCCCCAGTCATTGAGAACATCCTTACTGCATCTCGCCCGTCTCATCTTCTTAAATTCAATAAGTTTCTATGAGATGCCTGTCATTCTTCTGAGCTCCCATGAATATAATCTAACTGATTCAGTCTCTCCTCATCTGTCAGTCCTGCCATCCCAGGAGTCAGTCAGTCTTTTTTGCACTCCCACCATAGCCAGTCGGCGAATCATCTTGCTGTGAAGGCCAACATACCATTTGCCTTGTTCACCGCCTGCTACACCTTCATGCTTACCTTCAGCAACAAGGCACAAAGACACCAAGGCCTCATTTCACCTCCCCCTTTCCCAATCTATTACCTTTCAGATAATAAATGGCTTTCCTGTTTTTGCCCCTGAAGTGGATAACTTCATATCTATTCATAAGACGGTTCATCTGCCAAGTGCTTACCCACTCACTGAACTCAAACTGCTCTGAGGGCCACCACATCAACCACAACCCCAAAACGTCCCTAAAGTACAGCATCAAGACCAAGGCACAAGCCTCACTGAAGACTTTGTGTAAGTTTCAAAAAAGGCAGTAGCCTCAAAAGCAGCCTTCCTTCTTCACATCTGCACCAGTATTGACCCTCCGACAACGTGGCACTCCCTCAGTACTGACCCTCCGACAACACAGCACTCCCTCAGTACTGACCGGCTGACAGTGCGGCGCTCCCTCAGCACTGACCCTCCGACAGTACGGCACTCCCTCAGTACTGACCCGCCGACAGTGAGGCGCTCCCTCAGCACTGACCCTCTGACAGTGTGGCACTCCCTCAGCACTGACCCTCCGACAGTGCTGCACTCCATCAGCACTGACCCTCCAATAGTGCAGCACTCCCCCAGCACTGACAGTACCTTATTTATTTATACTCAGTCAAGTATATGGAATTAGGCCACAGCTCAGCCATGATCGCAATGAATGCAGAACAGGCTCGAGGGTCTGAATGGTTTATTCCTGTGCATATATATCTTGAGGCTGTTCAGTGACGAAATGAAAAATGAGTGGTTGTTCCTCGATATTGAACTGTGCTTCAATACAGGAGGTCCCAGGGCAGAAACATACGTATTGGAGCAGGTGGTTTAATAAAATGGCTCAATATTTGGAGGTTGGGATTAATCCTACAGACACAATGGAGCTGCTTGTAGTGATTGTAACAAGTGTCAGCCAGTTAGACCTCATAGAATGAGTTGCAGAGTCATAGAGATGTACAGCATGGAAACAGACCCTTCAGTGCAAATCATCCATGCTGACCAGATATCCCAGATTAATCTAGTCCCATTTGCCAGCATTTGGCCCATATCCCTCTAAACCCTTCCTATTCATGTACTCATCCAGATGACTTTTAAATGCTGTAATTGTACCAGTCTCCACCACTTCCTCTGACAGCTCATTCCAATCAAACACTATCCTCTGTGGGAAAAAGTTGTCCCTTAGGTCTCTTTTAAATCTTCCCCTTTCACTTTAAACCAATGTCCTCTGAGGAAGGGTCACTGGACCCAAAATGTTAACTCTGATTTTTCTTCACAGCTGCTACCAGACCAGCTGAGCTTCTCCAGCAACTTCTCTTTTTGATCCTGATTTATGGCATCCACAATTCTTTCGGTTTTTATTTAGTAAATAACTCACTGCCGCATCTCTTCTAGGCATGCCCGCCTTGAAGACGTTCTGCTCCCTCTTCGACGGGATTTCCGTTCCAATCTTTCTCCTTGTCCACCAACTTTAATTTCACTGTTACTCCTGGTGTTTGACTAGGTATTTGTTAAAATTCATTTCCACAGCCATATCACATTCCTCAGTGACTGCCTCTAGCTCAGGCTCACCCCACATGGATTCCAACCGAAGTTTCATCCCTCATGTTTTGAATCCTCCCAGGATCACAGGTTTCTCCGTGATGTTCAATGTTCCACAGACAGCTGCTCTTGCCGCATCCTGAGATCCACACTCAGTGCCATGTGACGTCACATGCACACTCTTGATCTTTCTCTCCAACAGCATCGCAACACGTTGGCTCAGGCCTGCACCACTCTGCAGTTCCACTTCATCCTCCAGCTCATTCGCTGTGCTAACAAGAAACTTTCTCTTTTCCTTTCATGGCATCGAGGCTCACAAGATTTAACAACTCAGAGGTACCCATGGAACTCTGGAACCTCCCTCCCCTCCCCTTCCCTTCCATCTGACTTCATCCCCTCCCCAAACCCGACTGTCAGGTATTCACCATCCCACCTAACCTTCTGCTCTCCGATGCTGAACGTTCTGTACTCAGCAAAGGCCTCAGCTTTATCCTTCTGCGTCCCCACCTTAACAAATTTCGAGCATGACATGCCATCAAACTCTTCTGCCATCTTCGCCTCTGTGCCCATTTTTTTTGGACAAGAGTCCTCTCCCCCTCTTACAATTCCAACACCCTCCCTCCACCTGGACCCCTTGCTCTGGCCTTTTACCTGCACTCAATCTGTTCATTGAGAACAAGTTCTGAGGAAGGGTCACTGGACCCGAAATGTTTACTCTGATTTTTCTTCACAGATGCTACCAGATCTGCTGAGAATTTCCAGCAACTTCTGTTTTTGTTCCCACGCCCTCGAGTTTTGGATTCCCCCACTCTGGGGAGAAGACCTTGTCTATTTACCCTATCCATGCCCCTCGTGATTTTGTAAACCTCTATAGGTCACCCCTCAGCCTCTGATGCTCCAGGGAAAGTAGCCTCGGCTATTCAGCCTCTCCCTATAGCTCAAACTCTCCAACTCTAGCCACAGCCTTGTAAATCTTTTCTGAACCCTTTCAAGTTTCATACCATCCTTCCTATAGCAGGGAGATCAGAATTGCACACAGTATTCCAAAAGTGGCCTAACCAATGTCCTGTAGAGGTGCAGCTGATAACAGAATGTGGAGCACAGCGGGCCAGGCAGCATCAGAGGAGCAGGAAAGTTGACGTTTCGGGTCAGGATACTTCTTCAGAATGTAGAGGTGCAACATGATCTCCCAACTCCTGTACTCAATTCACTGACCAATAAAGGCAAGCATACCAAAAGCCTTCTTAACTATCCTGTCTACCTATGACTCCGCTTTCAAGGAACTATGAACCTGTACTCTAAGGTCTCTTTACTCCCTCATTGGTTAAGCTGGTCCAATCAGAGAACCCTGGCTGACAGATAAAATGGGTGACTGTCAAAGATATTGACACTCCGGTACATCACTCTGTATGAGGCAGTACTGAAGTCAAGGACCGTTAGTGTGTAAAGAAATGGTGAGTTGGTGACTGGATACTGGCCTCTGTGAAGCTACTTCAGTGTTGTACAGAAATAGGGAGGATTGCTGCCAAATCTGCTGGATTTCCTGGCATTCTCTCATCTATATTCACAACAAAAGCATCTGAAACCACCAACATCTTCAAGACTGAAATGTCAGAAGTGGTGAGATGAGAGTCAACGACATGAGACAGAATCAGGGCAGACAGTCGAAAGTCAACTGTGAGATTTAAGGTACTCAAGGGAATCTCAGTCAGAGATGAACATTTCCAGAACACAGAGTTCATACCACTTAAGGCACAGCAATGGTGGAAACTCAGGTAGATGCTGAAATCCTGGGCCATAGACATCTTGGAAGGCTGTAGGGACTGCAGGTATGTATGGAGATGGGGAGAGGTTGTGGGTGCTGGAGGAGGTAAGAGAGGTTAGGAGGAGTGTAAGGACTGGAAGAGGTTAGAGATAGGGAGGGGTATAGGGGCTGGAGGAGGTGACAGAGATAGGGAGGGGTGTAGGGGCTGGAGGAGGTGACAGAGATAGGGAGGGGTGTAGGGGCTGGAGGAGGTGACAGAGATAGGGAGGGGTGTAGGGGCTGG
>NC_063379.1:3597410-3597923 GCF_021869965.1 Rhincodon typus | reverse complement strand
GGGAGGGGGTCTAGGGGCTGGAGGAGGTTACAGAGATTGGGAGGGCTGTAGGGGCTGGACGGGGTGACAGAGATAGTGAGGGGTGTAGGGGCTGGAGGAGGTGACAGAGATAGGGAGGATTGTGGTGGCTGGAGATCACTGCAGGAGGCAAGGCTGTCGGGGGTCAAGTGTGCAGAGGTAGGGAGAGTTATAGAGGACGGGAGGGGGTTAAAGATAGGAGCTGTTGCATTGTTCAGTTGTTAGTTAAAGGAGAGCTGCATTATCAGACAAACAGAACTAAGAAGTGACACGACATTGCCTGATCAGTGCAGAGTAAAATATCAGACAGTCACAACTTGTTAACACTCTCAAAGTGGCTGTGGTAGTGAGCAGCAGTTGGTCAGACTGCCAGTAATAAGGGTATGCTGTATTGTTAAACAGCATGACACAGCGTGCACAGTCAGAGGATCAGTACTGAGGAAGCGCCGCACTGTCGGAGGGTCAGCGCCGAGGGAGTGGGCACTGTCGGAGGGT